>NC_142738.1:5500000-5510000 GCF_051943395.1 Hippocampus bargibanti | reverse complement strand
TGCTGCGAGCCAGTGACCCCCCCCCCGCCCCTCCACTGACCAATCCCAGTCAAGGATCACTGGGGGAATTTTTTTCACAAAAATGCAACAAACACTTAATCAGCACAAAGAACAACACTATTTTATTATTTCTTTTCACGAAATTGTTCGACTGGCATCTAGCACCACCTAGTGGTCACATCATGTATTTGCTACTAACAAGGACAACCAGTTGTTGCTTCTGATGTCTCGTTTGAATTAAAAGTGATTCTGAGACATGCAATCGTTCCTATTATGCTGATTTAACAAATGACATTTTATAAACGTTTTTCTTTTCGCCAGCTTCGCTTTTTTCCGGGATGCTTTCGTCCTTTTCTGTCACGGTCTCCGCCGGCTTTGTATCGTACGTTTTATCCTCTTTGGACTCGCCGGGGTGCATCTCGGACACGGGTGTGACGTCGGTCGACTCTGTCTGCGGTAAAAGATGTCATTTTATTACTAATAATAATAATAATAATAATACATTTCATTCATAAGCGCCTTTCAAAACTCTCAAGCTCACTTTACAGTCACAGGATATGTTCGATAGCTAGCTAGATAGCCAAATAGCGAGCTAGCTAGATAGCCAAATAGCGAGCTAGCTAGATAGCCAAATAGCGAGCTAGCTAGATAGCTACATAGCTAATAGATAGCTATCTAGCCAGCTAGATAGCTAATAAATGACACCACAAAGATAGTTCTTATATAGTAGTAATATAGTAGTAGTATAGTAGTATAGATAGTAATTATAAATCCAGAATATGGGAAACTTGTCACTGTTGATCACTTTCTCTCTTTTTTATTTATTAATTGACATATGTATATTTAAAGGACAACCGACGCCATTTTTTTTGTTTCTTAACTGACATCAGAAAAACGTTTTATAGCATCTAAAAAAAAAAAGAGTGCTGAGATTGACCCTTGAGGAACACCGCAGATTTGATCGATACAATATGATTCGTTGCCTCCGTGAGACATCAAGCGCTTACCTCACTAAAACCGAGCCCGCAGTGTCGCTGGTTGCGCCCCGATAGCTTCTCGTCCATGCCTCGGTGGTATTGCATCTCAAGGCGCTCGCTGATTTTTTCGTCCTCCGTCCCTGCGGAGCATATAGTGGTCACGGCGCGCTAGCCTCACATCCGCACGCGGACGGAGAACTGCGCGGCGGCGGGCGGGCGGGGGAAAAAAAAATAAGACATATTAGTTGCGCCGGTGATAGGCGCATTATGTGCGACTTTAGCTTCTTCAGCATCTAATGCAGCTTTTCTGTGTCCTTGAGAGTTTTGAAAGGCGCTTATAAATATAATGTATTATTGTTTGATGGTGCGTCATGAGATTGTTCTAATGTAAATAGAAGACCAAAGCGCATATGAAAACGTGATCGTATAATGTTTTAACTAAAGCAATTTCTCAATGCCACTAATCCTCCATTTTGTACCACTAAAGCTAATACACAGCTAGCTATCTAGCGTTTACAAATGAAGGAAAACGGATGCCTATTTCAAGGTAAGATCGGAGTATTGTCATCAAGTGGTGAGTAGTTTTACTTTATTTGAATGCTATTGTGCTTTTATATTTGAGTTAGTGGTGTACATTTCCGGGTTGAGTGAATGCTGGCGCTTCTGGCTGCCACTGCTCACCCGCAAAAAAAAATGTTCTTTTCCTGTGCCTGTATAGTGTCCTTGAGCGTTTTGAAAGGCGCTTATAAATACAATTTATTATTATTCTATACTTGTGGTACAAGGGCTCCCTCTTCTGGTCGGTTTTCAATCAATCAGATAAGAAAATATAATAATAATACATTTCATTTATAAGCGCCTTTCAAAACTCTCGTGGTCACTTCACAGTCACCGAATCAGTTTTCTTGTGGGTGAGCAGCAGCAGCCACACTCGCTCACTCAACCAGGAAGTACTGTAACTCAAATAGATAGAAAGCTAGCTAGCTAATAGATAGCTAATATATAATATAATATAATATAATTAATATACCATACCATATATAATATAATATAATATAATAGCTAATAGCGGCAGCCACTCGCCAGAGCTCACTCAACCAGGAAGTACTGTAACTCAAATAGATAGAAAGCTAACTAGCTAACTAATAGATAGATAATATAATATAATATAATATAATATAATATAATATCTAGCTTGCCAGAGATAGCTATTAGCTAGCTTGATAGCTAGCCAGGCAGCCAGCTAATAAATAGCTAGCTAGGTAGCTAGCTCGACTGTCATAAAATAATAAGCTCTCATCATGTGTGAAAGCTCATAACTCCATAATTTCGTACATATTCCTGAATCATAATTTGTTCGTGCATAACGTTCATTTTAGAACTATGCTGTATAATATTTTACGTCCCCAGCAAAAAACATATGTTCAGTACACAATATGTATTTTATTTGTTTGTTTCTATATTTATTTATGTATTTCATTTATTTGTTTATGTAGCTAGCTACCTAGATACCAAGCCAGCTACCTAGCCGGCTACCTAGCTACCTGCTGCTGTGTTACTTCCGGGTAGAGTGAATGCTGGCGCAAATGGCTGCCACTGCTCACCCGCACAAATAAATTATGTGACTGTAAAGTGTCCTGGGGAGCTTTGAAAGGTGCTTATAAATGAAATGTATTATTATTATTATTATTATTATTATTATTATTATTATTTGAAGTAACGTCCTGTTTTTTTTTAAGAATGAAAGAATATATTTTTTTTAATTGAATCAATCAATAAAATCAAATAATAATAATAATTATCTTTTTCCTTTTTAATATTTGGATGCTTTATACCTAGAATTTTAAGTTAAATGCCTCCTTCCAATAAGAAATATTCAAAAACCCAAATCACAAATATTGTATTTAAATTGTCTTTTTTTTGTGTGTGTCTCACCACTGCGAACGTGTGACGTCGACTTGTGTTCGCCAATGACAAGACGTCCAGTGTGTCCTTTCTAGAGAAGGAAAAACATTCAACGTCACCAGGAAGTTTTTCAAATAAAAATAGATCGGTTTTCTAGACAATACAATACACATTGATTTATATAGCGTTCAATATGATAGAGGCTGATATGTATTCAACCCAGACATTATGACAATTTTAGTTTCATGTTTAAAGGACAACTGACGCCTCTGGAAAAGTTGTGTCCATAATTTGTGAAATCACTTCAAATGACTTCTACCGTTTTTTTTACGTTTTAGGACTCGCGCTGAATATTCAGGAAGTCTTGTTTTTGAGTTGGTGACGAGTCCTCACCCGACGTCACTGAAGGAACGCCCCTGACCGAGAAAGCGACACACAATGCATTTTGGGTACTTTGTTTGGTCTGAAAACTTGAATCGTTGTGTGCTGCACCAAGACTACTATTTGATACTAGTTGACACAAATTCCCAGCAGACAAATCAGCCCATTTCCAAAGGAGCTTGGGCGCCATCTTGTGCATTTTCTGGGACGCTACAATGGAGTCCAGACGGCTCGAATTGATCCAGGAGGACTTCTTTAATCGATTGCAAACATTTATGCTTTCCTCTTCAGAACTATTTGAATCATATTCATAACTGATGAGTAAGAAAGAAGAAAGCATCTTCTCCGAATCTGAAGCCATTGTTTTGATTCTCGAGCAAGGCAGGATTCATGACGTGACGTCACAAACAAGGGGCGGGACCTTCTGAAACTCACTATCTCCGAGGTCATTTTGAAGTAGTTTTGGGACACTTTAACTCATTTTTAGTGGTGTTTTGCATTTGTCTGACCATATCAGCCTGCGTCTTTTGGGTATTTTAGATGCTATAAAACGTTTTTTCTGATGTCAGTTAGGAAACAAAAAAATGGCGTCGGTTGTCCTTTAAATGCAGACGCTGCTAATTACGTAAATGATTCAGAAAAGCTGACCGGAGCTAAAAAAAAAACAGATATTTCCCCGTCTTTCCATTATTTCACCTTAACTCCGCTAGAGTAAATTCGATCTTCGTTAATTCCCAATAAAACGTTTGTGATTTTGAAATGTCCCCGAATCTTGCAACTTCATGCTCCACCCATATTCTCGGGAAGAAAAGTATAAAATGCCAATTTCCCGAGTGGGTGCACCTTGGAGGCGCCCATCAGCCGTAGAAACTTCTGCTTCCTCTCGTCACTTCCCAGGTCAGCGGAGGCCCACTGGGTCGACTCATCCTGCAGATATAAACAAACTTTGACGTCGTTTTCATTTTGCTAAATAGTTTGACAACATCCCATGCTATTACTGCCTTAAATGGCAGCTGTTTTACAAACGGTAGTTCCGTTCAACTCTTCGTCATTAGCTGACATGCTAACAGAAGTGAACCCTCTCGTTCATTCCTCGGCATCTTTCAGCCGATTTGTCAAGAATTCCAAAAATTTGACTCACTTCGTTCGAGGACGCCGGTCGTTTCGTGCCGTGTTTATCATCCGGAGAAGTCATTATTTTAATTCACGGGGTAAAAAAACGCTACATAAATAACGAAACCAATTAGCAATAGGGATAAATGGAAGCAAACGTGTCGTCAGTTCCGGTGTAGTCTTTGTCTACGAGAGTGCCAACGCGGCAATGCAATGTCGGCCCTCTGCTGCCTCTTGTGGTAGGGTTCTGTTACGACGTAGTACGAGCGTTCGTAAAAAAATAACAATAATAATAATAAAACAATTAATAATAATAATGATAATAATCCGTTTAATTTCGAAGCGCCTTTCAAAACTCTCAAGGCCGCTCCACAGTCACTGGATAAGATTTTCAGCGGCAGCCACATGCGCCAGCATTCACTCAATCCAGAAGTAACTCAAACAGATAGAAAGCTAGCTTGCTAATAGATAGTTAGCTAGATAGCTAGCCAGCCAGACAGACTGCTAATAGATAGCTCATAGATAGCTATCTAAATAGCTAGCCAGCCAGCCCGACCGCTAATAGCTAGCTAATAGCTAATAATAATAATAATAATAATAATAATAATAATACATTTCATTTCCAAGCGCCTTTAAAAACTCTCAAGGTCGCTTTGCAGTCATTGGATAAGTTTTTCTGTGGGTAACCAGCGGCTGCCACACACGCCAGCATTGATTCAACCTGGAAGTAACTGAAATAGATAGAAAGGTAGTTAGCTAATAGATAGTTAGCTATATAGCTAGGCAGCCAGCCATACCACTACTAGATAGCTAATAGATAGCTACCTAGATAGCTAGCCAGCCAGCCAGACCGCTAATACTCTTTTTCTGCTCACGTGTGCCGATATAAAAATATATGAAAACGATATGAAAACGTGTTATCAACAAATTCAGAAGAAACCCAAAATGTTCAGCAAAAACGCGCCAATTTATGACTTATATAGCAACAATTTATCACCTCGTACAGCTAATTGTTTCTAAATAACTGTTCAAATCTATTTCCGACAAAAATGAAAAATTCTATATTTTGTTCCACTGGTCCCCGTGCTGAGTGAACGCTGGCTCTTGTGGCTGCCGCTGCTCACCCGCAGAAAAAAATATCCTCTGACTTTAAAGTGTCCTTGAGAGTTTTTAAAGGCGCTTATAAATCAGTAAATTAAATAGGAAACTGTTTGCCAGGAAAAAAAAATTACAGTACAGTACAATAACCAGCAACGTGGTGCACACTTAGTTTAGTTTTACATTGAAAAGTCAACAAAAAGTATTTCTCGTCACTCGTTTTTGTAACTCATGGCAGAAAACAGAAAAGTAAATACAATATTTTAAGTGAAAAGTTAGATTCTTATACACGTTTTATTGTTATTGTTATTTATTATTAAACTTTCGTCAAGATTTTCCAGAGCTTCCAATTACGGCACGTACTGCATGAGTGTCATACCAAAAAGTACCAATAGATGTCGCTTGAGTAAGCGTAAAACGTAAAAGACATCCGGAGAACTCTTCAGATCGACATTTCCAAATTCAAGTTCGTTCTTATTTTTTTTAACGAACGTTATATTCTCGTATGACACATGTATGTCAACGTATTACTTTTGTCTTTTTCCTTCAACCGATGTATTCCTTTGTCTTCCTTTGCTGGTCTCGACTAAAGTCAAGTTTAAAATGTAACAAGCTTTTGGACTTCGTTTAATTATTATTATTTGAACACTTTTCAAAGTCATGTTCAATAAAAGACCTTGAAACCTTAGCAATACAAAGTCAAAACATTCCCAGTTTCTTCATTTTTCAAGCTAAAACACACCGTAGGATATCATTTTTGAAATATATTAATACAGCCCATTAAATAAAATTTCATTTGATGCCATTTTATTTTATTATTGTTAAAAGGCTTCTGAGCTAAACATTACTTTTATATGATCAAACAATTGAAGCACATTAATATATTTTATCAATCGGTTATTTAATAGTGTTAACCCCTTGTCAAAGTGGCAATAATCTCACAATCTCTTCCTGAATAATAATAATAATAATAATAATAATAATAATAATAATAATAATAATAATAATAATAATAATAATGTAATATATCATTTATATATTTCGTGGGACGAGTGAATGGTTTATTTAAGATGTTGCTGAGAATGTCAATTATTTGCATAATTATTTTCTTGTCTATGACACCCTGACGTCGTTATTCATGTTTTCCTACAAAATATTTGTGGGTATTGCGAAACATAGCATAAATACTTTTTGCAACCTATTTTTTTTTACTGAAACTCCATTTTTTAACAAATTTTTACACTATTATTACAATTTATATATAAAAGAAAACAATACGAATGACTAACCACTCGAAACTCGACCTTTTACCATGCTATATTTTTATTACTGTTAACTTTATTTTTATTTTTATTTTGTTTTAGGAGGTGAAGGCAAACAACAATGTCGAACGAAGACAAGGGAACTTTTCACTCTCTAAAGTTCTTGAATGCCCCCCCAAGGAGAGAGAGAGAGACACAGAGAGAGAGACAGAGAGAGAGAGAGAGAGAGAGAGAGAGACACACGGAAGGAGGGAGGGAGGAAGGGAGGAGGGGTTAGCTTTCCTCTCGGTGTCTCTCTATCAGTCACTGGGTCACACACTTCTCACTTCAAGTCCACATCTCGCCGGACTAAGAAGGAAGGACTAACTTTTTATTTTCTTTTTTCCCCCCCGCCCCAAAACAACAAGAACTGGACCCAACTTCCCACTTTTCCCAACTTTCCTCATTCACGCACTTAATCTCTCTCTCTCTCTCTCTCTCTCTCTCTCTCTCTCTCTCTCTCTCTCTCTCTCTCTCTCTCTCTCTCTCTCTCTCTCTCTCTCTCTCTCTCTCTCTCTCTCTCTCTCTCTCTTCGGTTGTGCGAGGAGGTCTTCTTCTGCCCCCCCCCAGCGTAAATTCTACCTCCACCCCCCCCCCCCCAACTCCGTCCAACCGCATCTCAAGTGCGCAATGGTGACTTTACGCGCGGGATCGGACGTCTCCGGCTCCTTGTGATTTCAAAGTTGCAGCACGAGAGAGACTCATCGCAAAGCGTGCAGGTAAGAAACAAGTCACGTCTCTCAGCGTTTACACGTGTAAAGTTGAGGTCGGGAGTGGGAAGGGGGGGGGGGCAATGTCATTTAGTTCAATAAGACCCTTGTCAGTTCACATCATGCAGATGACGTCAAATGAATCACGATAATAACATATTTTGACCCTAATCGTGACGCGAGTATGCACGTAACTTGAAGTAACGCACAAAAAGTTAGCAAAATCAAGACGAAAAGGCTAATATTGAGGGTAAAAAGTTTAGACTCAGTAAAAAAAGAAACATTTTTAGTAACCAGTTTTTAAAAATGAAAAAAAGAAGTCGTCAAAAAAATAAAACAAATCAATGATAAAATTGTGATGTCACCACAAGCTAACTGCTTTTGCGAAACGGTGTTGTCACACAGATTCATTCAATCAGCGTTTAAAAAACAAGTGATATTAACACAAAGTTTCATCCAAAATCATTTCAAGCAAACAAACTGGCTATTTTGTAACTCATATCAAGTAAATCCAGTCAAAATATATTAAATAAAATGTATGTAAATGTCAGTTTGTCACATTTTTGTTTTTTATTTAAAAAAAATGGGTTGCGGGGAGCTTTTACACTGGATATTTTGTCAATCATGCTGCTAATAAAGTTTCATTAAAAACATATTTGACATTGAATTATGACAGCCACTATGTTAATAGTGGCTGATAAAAGTTCCCCTTTCTGATGACATCTTTACAAACAACACCGGATGTCTTGACAAATTAATCCCGCTAATGTATATCAAAAGTTAGCAATATATATTTTTTATTTTATCATGATTATTTGGTGATCTTCACATGACAGAAAAATGTGGCGTTTAAAATTGAAAGCGTGAATAATGACAGTACAACAAACGGCGTAATCATCATTCAAAGTGTGACGTTAGTTCTGGAACTGCCTGCACACATGAAAATATTTCATTTTTCACTGACATGGTCACCCCAAAAAAATATGCGGGTGTACTTTTGCTACCAAAAAAAAAAGGTTTGATTTCTAGCTAAACGTGTATTTTATACTGCGAGGTGATTAACTTTAAAGTTTGTCATGACAACCGGGCAACCAATTTATTTTGAAAGAAGAAAAAAATGCATTAGAATTGAAATAAATACCACAAATTAATATATGTCGTCATGTTATTGTTGCCAAAAAAAGTTTCATTTGATTTAAAATGTAAATAAATACCACAATTAGATTTCAGGCGTATTTGTAAACAGTGACCATAAAAATGGGCTTGCCAATGTTACAAAAGTTTAAAAAAAAAGTACATTGATGTGATATTATTTCTAATTACTCCCAAAATGTTGTACTGTATTTGAAATAGCAAAAAAGAACTTCAAAAGGCTAGTAAATGTTGCAAAAAAATCCAAAATAGATGTGCCTAAATATCACTTTAGACCCACCATTGTCTCATTATACAATACAATACAATACAATACAATACAATACATGTATTTTCATGTTTATTATGTTTGTTAAAGTCATAAGTGCCTTGCATGCCTGGGTCCCAGAGGACAGTGATTTCATCTGTGCTGTATGTCATGCATATTAGCATATTTGACAATAAAGCTGACTTTGACAATACAATACAATACAATACAATACAATACAATACAATACAATACAATCAGAGCATTGTCATCAAATGGTGAGGATAGTTTTTGCTTTTTTGAATGTTGCTGTGCCGATTACCATTTTATGTTTGGGAGCCTTTTACTGAGCAAGTTGCTTGTTCTGTAGCCACAAAGGGACATATGTCTTCTTGTGCCGGTCCCAAGCACGGATAAATACAGAGGGTTGTGTCAGGAAGGGCATCCGACGTAGAAGCTTGGCCAAAACAAACATTCGGATCAAACCTCTCAAGATGGAGGACACTGATTTGCTGAGGCGACCCCTTGAAGGGAAAAGAAGAAAGAAGAAGACAATACAATACAATACAATACAATACATATTGATTTATATAGCGCTTTAACAACAGAATAAGGTGCAACAAAGTACTTAAAATCCATGTCATTTCCCCCCAATGACATGATTGAGTCTTTAATATTACCCCCCACAAAGTCAAAATGTCAATAGCAACCTCCCGTCGACTTATTCTAAAAACATGTAGACGGTCCTGAAAAGGTAGATTCTGCAAACATGTTCAAGTTTGAGTAAAAATGTGAAGAAAATCCACCATGCTAAAAAAAAAGACATTTAACATCAAAATGTTTGCGATGTCCCCAAATGAACTCACGGATGCTGCAAAAAAAAGTTCATAATTACACACATTCTCGGTGATCACTATGTGGACCGATTACCCAGAGCCAACGGTGTTTTATTGTGAAAATCTCGAGTTTGATTTTCAAATGCAGAAATTGCTAATCTGTAGCTCAAAACTTGTAATAATAATGATAATAATAATAATAATAATAGTAATAAAGATGATAATGATAATAGCTGAAAGGAAAATAATAATAATAATAATAATAATAATAATAATGATG
>NC_142738.1:5385000-5497500 GCF_051943395.1 Hippocampus bargibanti | reverse complement strand
GGGCCCGCATAGCTGTTCTGCGAAGACCCCGGACTCCCACCCCCTTCGTTTTCCTCACAATTATTCGAACACAAGAAAAATCCAGGTTGGATGGGGACACAGTTTGCCAAGAGACCATCCTAGTATATCGGGAGGAAGGCCATTAATCCATTTCCTTTTTACAATCTTAACTCATTCACTGCCACACATGCAGAAATATGTCCACTCCAGTGCTAGGCTTTTTATCATTGTCGCTCAAATTCCAGGACCCACAGAATATTGACTCGAGTGTAGTTAGACTCAAAGACAAGAAAAATTATATTTTGGGAAAAGAATCAGCTCAAGTACAACTGTGACTCTCCGCTCTGTTGCTCTTGTGACACCTTCAAGAATAAAATAAAAAAATGTGTCAGCTCTCAGTCGTACAGGAGTGGTCCATCGATGAAAAGGTTTCTTCAGCCCTCATAAAATAAATAAAATAAAAACACAAGAAAAAATACTAGCAGCGGGAAAATCGTCATTTATGTGTCTGTTAAGAAATACGCTGTGAGCGAGGCGACATCGACATATCGCATTGCTCAATTTGAATATTTGAGTCTTTTTTGTGGCGTTCGCCATTATTCACTTCCCGAAACTTTCCATTAACTTCTGTGACATATCTTTTTTTTCACACACGCTGTTCATCTTTGATGTATTATGAAAAATATACTTGGTGGTAGTAAATGTTAAAATTCCAGTAAATGGAGATAAAATTCCAAGACCACTGAATGAGTTCATTATGTCACATTTTAGTTGTTTTTTTTTTAAATCATCATTCAGGTTTAAAACGTTTTTAAATTAAATGCAGTTGAACACAAATAAAAACAAGTCATCTTTCTTATT
Organism: Hippocampus bargibanti; assembly: GCF_051943395.1. Taxonomy (NCBI): domain Eukaryota; kingdom Metazoa; phylum Chordata; class Actinopteri; order Syngnathiformes; family Syngnathidae; genus Hippocampus; species Hippocampus bargibanti. Next base: position 5,496,639 of record NC_142738.1, on the reverse strand, counting down.
CTTTCATTTGTTATGTAGTTTGTAAGGATGAATAGAAATAGAAATAATCTGTTCTTGTGTCGATCTGTCAAATCTTGTTGAATTCAACCGCCGCTGTTTTTAACATTCTTCGGGTGACAAATAATGTTGTTAATCTCATATTTCAACAAGGATTCATCCTCAGGTTTTAATGCTAGTATTGATGGGCTTTTTCATTAACTCATTCACTGCCATTCACAAATTTATGTGATCAAGTTAAATGCCAAAGAGTACAAGTGAGTTTTGAGGCAAGAATTAAATACTTTATTGAGTTCAATGATTTCTTTCTAAATACTGTACATAAAATATGTTTGAATCTCAGTGATTGATGATCGTTTTCGCCGTTTTATTTATCTGAATTTGATGTAGCCGTTGTTCCATTTGTTAGCACTATTGCTAGCCCACTAACTCGCTAGCTCAATACGTTAAATGGATCGACGCTCACGTCACAAAACTGAGTGAAGTGGTGGCTTGTTGGCCTGTATCAACGTCATCCAAACACGTTCAATCAAAAGTTTACATTTAAACTCGTGTATTATTTCTGAAAGAGTCGCTGAAATGCTGACATGCCGTGTTATTTAAGTACTTCTCTGTTTGTTTTGAAACCTTTTCCTAATGATTTGCCGTGGGCTGGTACATGTGTTGTATAAGCACAAATTTTACATTTAGTCGCGAGTGCTCCAACCCAAAGTGCACATTAGCGGCCCTTTTACACTATATACTTATCTCGGGCACACCCAAATTGCAGCGTTGCCACTCGAAGAATAAAGAAAAAGATGGCTTTGGCCATGCTTATTGAAGCCATGACACACAGGACCCCAAAACTGGCGATCACAAGGCAATGCTACATTTTTCTTAGCCATTTCTATCTCCAAGTTGTTGATACGCTAACCTTTAGAATCAGATAAAAAATCGGGAGGAACTCATTAAAGGACAACTGACGCCGGATAAGTTGTGTCCATAATTTGTAAAATCACTTCAAATGACTTCTACTGAGCGTATTTTACAAAGATTCCACCGCATATAGCTATATTTTACGTTTTAAGACTCGCGCTGAATATTCAGGAAGTCTTGTTTTTGAGTTGGTGACGATGCCTGACGTGACGTCACGGAAGGAACGCCCCTGACCGCAAAAGCGACACTAATGCATTTTGGTTACTTTGTTTAGGCGGAAAACTTTGTGTTGATCCGTGTTGATGGCGAAAGTAGAAGGAAAACACATAAATAACACAATAGTAAATAGTTCTGTGTTGCACCAAGACTACTATTTGATACTAGTTGACACAACTTCCCAGCAGACAAATCAGCCCATTTCCAACGGAGCTTGGGCGCCATCTTGTGCATTTTCCGGGACGCTACATTGGAGTCCAGACGCCTCAAAATGAGATGGAAGGACTTCTTAAATCGATTGCAAACATTTATGCTTTCCTCTTCAGAACTATTTGAATCATATTCATAACTGGATGAGTAACAAGAAAGCATCTTCTCCAAATCTGAACTCTATGAAGCCATTGTTTTGATTCTGGAGCAAGGCAAGACGTCCTGGTGTGATGTCACGAACAAGGGGGCGGGACCTTCTGAAACTCGTCACTTCCGAGGTCATTTTGAAGTAGTTTTGGGACATTTTAACTCATTTTTAATGGTGTTTTGCATTTGACTAAAAATATCAGCCTGCATGTTTTTGGGTATTTTAGATGCTATAAAACGTTTTTCTGATGTCAGTTAGGAAACCAAAAAAATGGTGTCGGTTGTCCTTTAAAATTCAAAACTAGAACTGTCATATTTTAATTAATATTGTTGCGTGTGTATTTTTCAAATTAAATAGTATAATTTGATTAAGTATTATTGGAAATAGAATCTTAAATTTTAAATCATTAATCTTTTGTTAAAAAAAATGTTTGTTTTTTTCTCCATTTGAAAAAGCAGTCAAGCGAAATTAGTACATCGTTGTTTGCAAAATCTTTAAAAATGAACACAAACTGAATTTTACTGTAAGCAACACATTGATGCAAGTGCGTTGATATGATAAAAGTGGGTGTCATTGGCAAAACATACCCCAGATTGGTCTTATCGGTGGCAGAACCAGCTGGGTGGGGTTCAATGGAAAAAAAGACAATACGGCTGTGATAAACTAAAAATACTGTACTTTGAAAACTCCTTTTCAACTGTTCGGAAACAGAAAGAGAGCCGTTGTTGGTTGGAAAGGCGGACTTTTGAGGTCATGCTGATGTTGCCCTCCTGCTATTTGTTGGCATACTGAGTGTTAGCATTTAGCATTTCAGCTATTCCCTCCCGTTTGTATCATTTCAGCATATTTGTTGTTGGTTTATTAGTGTTTTATGCATTCATAGAGCAGAAATTTAGACTATATTTCAACTGTTCTTCGGGCTTCTTCTCCCCATCGTGATATCTAGCTATAAGTTAGCATACCAAATGTTAGCATTATTTTTATCCATACAGGAAATACTGTCAATCTGCCGTCACCCTTTCTGTACTCGCTGCCCGGATATATGTTAGCATACCTAATGTTTGCATGTTAGCATTGTATCACTCCACATTGTAAATCATATAAAACGCAGGGAGAAAACACCTATCAATCTGCCGTCATTTTTTCTGTACTTGCTGCACGGCTATATGTTGTCATACCTACTGTTAGCATGTTAGCATTGGATCACTCCACATTGTAAATAATACAACAAGCAGGGAGAAAACGGTTATCAATCTAGTGTCACCCTTTTTACACTCACTGCCCGGCTATATTTTAGCATACCTATTATTAGCATGTTAGCATTGTATTAGTTCACATTGTAAATAATACTACTTTCACCCTTTTTATTATTATTTCTTGCTGCATGGCTATATTTTAGCCTATTGTTAGCATGTTAGCATTGTAACAGTCCATATTGTAATTAATACAAAAAGCAGGGACTAGACGCCTATAAATCTGCCACCACCCTTTTTGTATTTGCTGCCCGGCTATATTTTAGCATACCTATTGTTAGCATGTTAGCATTGTATCAGTCCACATTGTAAGTAATACAAAAAGCAGGGAAAGAACAGCTATCAATCTGCTGTCACCTTTTTTATACTCGCTGCCCGGCTATATGTTAGCATACCTATTGTTTGCATGTTAGCATTGTATCAGTCCACATTGTAAATAATACAAAAATCAGGGAGAAAACGGCAATCATTCTACTTTCACCTTTTTTATTATTATTTCTTGCTGCATGGCTATATTTTAGCTTACCTATTGTTAGCATGTTAGCATTGTAACAGTCCATATTGTAAATAATACAAAAAGCAGGGACTAGACGCCTATAAATCTGCCACCACCCTTTCTGTATTTGCTAACCGGCTATATTTTAGCATACCTATTGTTAGCATGTTAGCATTGTATCAGTCCACATTGTAAGTAATACAAAAAGCAGGGAGAAAACAGCTATCAATCTGCCGTCACCTTTTTTATACTCGCTGCCCGGCTATATGTTAGCATACCTATTGTTTGCATGTTAGCATTGTATCAGTCCACATTGTAAATAATACAAAAATCAGGGAGAAAACGGCAATCGTTCTACTTTCACCCTTTTTATTATTATTTATTGCTGCATGGCTATATTTTAGCTTACCTATTGTTAGCATGTTAGCATTGTAACAGTCCATATTGTAAATAATACAAAAAGCAGGGACTAGACGCCTATAAATCTGCCACCACCCTTTCTGCTATATTTTAGCATACCTATTGTTAGCATGTTAGCATTGTATATTGTAAGTAATACAAAAAGCAGGGAGAAAACAGCTATCAATCTGCCGTCACCTTTTTTATACTCGCTGCCCGGCTATATGTTAGCATACCTATTGTTTGCATGTTAGCATTGTATCAGTCCACATTGTAAGTAATACAAAAATCAGGGAGAAAACAGCTATCAATCTGCCGTCACCCTTCTATACTCTGGGTGATATCTTGTGACATGTTAACAATTAGCATGTTTGCGAAATTTTTTTTTTAGCAGTGTGGATGGGCTTTGATGATCAAATATAAAGACTCACTTTTGTATTTCATCAACTCCACCCCAGCATCACACCTGTGCCTTCAAACAACTTTGAAAAGAAAGCAGACTGTTAATGTTATACTGTAAGTGATCTGTAATTGTGTCGCGCATTGTTGACTCAGACTGAAGTACCATTGTGGTGCAGCAGGTTTCTATTAGGATGGTTAAAAAAAAAAAAAGATGAAATATTGGTGGAGCCGTCATCACGGTGCCTCATTGTTGCTGGCACACTTTGCTAACTGACTAATCAGTAAGACGCCGGCGACAAAAACCACTTTGGACCACAAAATGTATTTATATAGTCTGCTGTCGCTCACATTCAGATCGTGATGCACAGGCCAAATTTTTATAAGCAGCTTTCACTACTGTAGGCCCCATCCCCACCCTCTTTCGCCATAAAAAAAAAACAATTTAAATACAGTACATTGTATTTGTTTCAAGGTCTTATTGTAGTCTGTAACATTTCAGATTATATAGGCAAAATTTTAAGTTTTAACATTCTGAGCTGTCATAAAAATAGAATGCAATGTAACGTTTTTCAAAATCAACCAACTGAGGAGTTTTTATTTGTTTTCGCTACCATAAGCTCATGAAAAATTATGATTATTATTTTTTTATTTTGCATTTTCGTCCATCATTTTATATACCTTTCTCAGCCTATGTGTAAACATTTGTACTGGAATAGCATGACAGTTTTACTGCTATCTAGCTAGCAATCTATTAGCTATCTATTAACTAGCTAGCTATTAGATATATAGCTATCTAGCTATTAGCTATATACTCTAGTTTACTATCTATTAGCAATATAGTTAGCTATCTATTAGCTAGCTATTAGTGATATAGCTAGCTAGCTGGATTTCTATCTATTACTTTACTTTTTAATTTATTATTTACTTTTTTCTATTTTACTTGACGTTACTTTTTTGATGTGGCTGCCGCTGCTCACCTACAGAAAAACTTATCCTGTGACCTTGAGAGTTTTGAAAGGCGCTTATAAATGAATGTATTATTATTATTATTATTATTATTATTATTATTATTATTATTATAAAAATGTTTTTTACACTACGTATATAGGCATTTCTATTTCCTGTAAGGTGCCTGCATTTAATTTAAACTGGTGCGTTCTACTATTTTTGTGTTTTGGATAGCCACACACATTTCAAGATCATATAACTCCAGACCCATATCATTTAGGAATTAACTCTAATACATGGCTAATAATAGCCATTTAGGATTAATGCTAATGAGGTCAACTCTGCTCATCGGCGCATAGTATGATCGCCATGTAGCATTAATGCTAGTGGGGGCAATTATGCATATTAGCTCAGAGTATGAATGTAATCCTGAAATTATAATCTTGCCTCATCCCAGTTTAGTCACAAAGGCACTTCAGAAAGATTTAGCTATTATTAATGTTGTAGCAACATTGCTATATTGTTGTCATTAACTCATTCACTGCCATTGAAAATCAGAATCAGAAAACCTTTATTCGTCCCACAATGGGGAAATTTGCAGTCCCCAGCAGCAAAGGGGGGTGGATGAAAGGGGATGGGGTTGAGGGGTGAAAGGATAGAAAACAAGATATTCTAAGCAACGTAAAATAAAAAATGGCAACTGTATACTGTAAATGTGCAAAACCGTTTCATAAAAAAACTGTACATAGTGCAAGTATCAAGAAAAAATAGAAATGAAGAAAATATGACGTAGAGCGTCATTCCCCAATGTCTTCGTTTTTTGTCCTTGTTTGGGTGCTGATAAAGCGCTGGCCATGGCCTCTGGCAATGTTTTTCCCTTCCATGAGGCGGTAGCACTTCCCTTTTTCCCATGTTAGTGCTTTTTTCCAACTTCAGTTGTTGTTAAAGCGCTATATAAACCAATATGGATGTATTGCATTGTATTTTGGACAGCCGCCCTCATTTCAAGTTCATATAAGTCCTGATCCATATCATTTAGGAATTAACTATTTTTTTCTGATGAAAGAAGAGAGTCTAAGGCTGTATTGAATGTTTATGTGATCCTAAAACTTAATATTCTGTGGGTCCTGGAATTCGAGTGACAATGACAAAAAACCCTGACATTTTTGCACGTTTGGCAGTGAATGCGTTAAAAAAAACAGTACCGAAAATATAAAATAACTAAAAATATTCATCTATAAAATATATAAAATGTGAAAAAAAAAAACATTTAGATTTTCTGCAGACGCTTTACTAAAATCAAAAGAGTCCACAATAAAGCACAACATAACATTTTGTCGAGCGCTGTATGTGCAATCGCCCCTCCCTCCACCCTCCTCCGAAAATAGCCTCTTTGACGGACAGCTCCAAAAGTCTTCCCGGTACGCCACATTTGGCGACGAGTCGTTGTGGTAAACGACGCCGCGGCCGACATGCGTGTAATGTGCCCCGGACATAGTGCGGGATTAGCACAAGCTACGCGCTATGCTGCCATATTGTTGCTGACTGCGCTGCCGCCTCGGGTTTCCACAATGCAACCCGAGCCAAGAAGAAACCACCTTGGCGTTGGCTTGATGACACTCAAAATAAAAGAAAAATGGCGTTCATGTCAAATATATAACATACTAATAAATATAAAGCCACAAAAATATCTACCTATATCCAAAATCTAGTTTACTGAACAAATCTACCGCGAGAATCTCAAACCGGTGATAATAAAACTCAAACTAAAAAAAAACGTAACATAAAAAAAGTAAGCATAACATTGCTTATTCGGCTTTTGCTTTAGGATTCTGCCCCCAAAAAATACATAAATCAATTTGAAAAAAAAATCATAGCCAAGGAAATGACAATGACGATGGCAATGGCGGCCATTTTGTTAGCTTGGTGACACTCCAACGCAACCGACATATTTGATGTGTGCGATGGATGATAAATAAATACATAGAAGGAAAGCTAACTCAGCAACACTTTAGCGTCGCTCAACAGCGGCAGCAGCCGCTTTAAGATGAGAAACATACGTCGGCCGTTCCTGTGATGTCACTTGTTGTTGCTGGAGGCCGCCTATAGGAAAAATCCCATTTGTAGTCCAAAGAAGCTTATGTCAGAAAGACTCTATTGTGGCTCATGTGTGTGTGTTTGTGAGTGTGTGTGTGTGTGTGTGTGTGTTTTGCTCTCACTTAGGCAGGCTTAAAGGGCAACCGATGTCACTTTTTTGTTTTTTAACTGACATCAGAAAAACGTTTTATAGCATCTAAAATACCCAAAACACGCAGTATGATATTTTTATTCAAATGCAAAACACCAAAAAAAATGACTTAGTGTCCAAAATCTGCAAAAAAAATTGAGCTGCGAATTGGGCGTTTTCAGAAAGTCCCGCCCCCAGTTCGTGACGTCACGCCAAGACCATTTTTTCTAGATTTTTCCATATATAAGGTGCACCGTACTACACGGCAAACCTTCAATGAATGACATACCGTATTTTCCAGTGTATGAGGTGCACCGGAGTATAAGGCGCACCCCATTGAATGGTGTGTTTTCAAACTCTTTCCATATATAAGGTGCACCAGAGTATAAGGCGCACCTTCCATGAATGATATACCGTATTTTCCGGTGTATAGGGTGCACCGTAGTATCAAGTGACCCCAATGAATGGTGTATTTCCAAACTCTTTCCATATATAAGGCGCACCTTCCGTGAATGACATACCATATTTTCCAGTGTATAAGGTGCACGGTATTATAAGGTGCACCTCGATGGTGTTTTTTCAAACTTTTTACATATATAAGGCGCACCGGGGTATAAGGCGCACATTCAATGAATGACAAAAGTTTTTGAACTATAATATATGAATATATGAACGAGCCTTATATTATGCCTCATATTTGGAAAACATTTGGAAATTTATACCGTATTTTCCGGTGTATAAGGCGCACCCCATTGAATGGTGTATTTTCAAACTCTTTCCATATATAAGGTGCACCAGAGTATAAGGCGCACCTTCCATGAATGATATACCGTATTTTCCGGTGTATAGGGTGCACCGGAGTATCAAGTGACCCCAATGAATGGTGTATTTCCAAACTCTTTCCATATATAAGGCGCACCGGAGTATAAGGCGCACCTTCCGTGAATGACATACCATATTTTCCAGTGTATAAGGTGCACGGGATTATAAGGTGCACCTCGATGGTGTTTTTTCAAACTGTTTCCATATATAAGGCGCACCGGGGTATAAGGCGCACATTCAATGAATGACAAAAGTTTTTGAACTATAATATATGAATATATGAACGAGCCTTATATTATGCCTCATATTTGGAAAACATTTGGAAATTTATACCGTATTTTCCGGTGTATAAGGCGCACCCCATTGAATGGTGTATTTTCAAACTCTTTCCATATATAAGGTGCACCAGAGTATAAGGCGCACCTTCCATGAATGATACACAGTATTTTCCGGTGTATAGGGTGCACCGGCGTATCAAATGACCCCAATGAATGGTGAATTTCCAAACTCTTTCCATATATAAGGCACACCGGAGTATAAGGCACACCTTCCGTGTATGACATATCATATTTTCCAGTGTATAAGGTGCACGGGATTATAAGGTGCACCTCAATGGTGTTTTTTCAAACTTTTTCCATATATAAGGCGCACATTCAATGAATGACAAAAGATTTTGAACTATAATATATGAATATATGAACGAGCCTTATATTATGCCTCATATTTGGAAAACATTTGGAAATTTATACCGTATTTTCCGGTGTATAAGCGCACCGGAGTATAAGGCGCACCCCATTGAATGGTGTATTTTCAAACTCTTTCCATGGAGTATCAAGTGACCCCAATGAATGGTGTATTTCCAAACTCTTTCCATATATAAGGCGCACCGGAGTATAAGGCGCACCTTCCGTGAATGACATACCATATTTTCCAGTGTATAAGGTGCACGGGATTATAAGGTGCACCTCGATGGTGTTTTTTCAAACTTTTTCCATATATAAGGCGCACCGGGGTATAAGGCGCACATTCAATGAATGACAAAAGTTTTTGAACTATAATATATGAATATATGAACGAGCCTTATATTATGCCTCATATTTGGAAAACATTTGGAAATTTATACCGTATTTTCCGGTGTATAAGGCGCACCCCATTGAATGGTGTATTTTCAAACTCTTTCCATATATAAGGTGCACCAGAGTATAAGGCGCACCTTCCATGAATGATACACAGTATTTTCCGGTGTATAGGGTGCACCGGCGTATCAAATGACCCCAATGAATGGTGAATTTCCAAACTCTTTCCATATATAAGGCACACCGGAGTATAAGGCGCACCTTCCGTGTATGACATATCATATTTTCCAGTGTATAAGGTGCACGGGATTATAAGGTGCACCTCAATGGTGTTTTTTCAAACTTTTTCCATATATAAGGCGCATATAAGGCGCACATTCAATGAATGACAAAAGATTTTGAACTATAATATATGAATATATGAACGAGCCTTATATTATGCCTCATATTTGGAAAACATTTGGAAATTTATACCGTATTTTCCAGTGTATAAGGCGCACCCCATTGAATGGTGTATTTCCAAACTTTCCATATATAAGGTGCACCAGAGTATAAGGTGCACCTTCCATGAATGATATACCGTATTTTCCGGTGTATAGGGTGCACCGGAGTATCAAGTGACCCCAATGAATGGTGTATTTCCAAACTCTTTCCATATATAAGGCGCACCGGAGTATAAGGCACACCTTCCGTGAATGACATACCATATTTTCCAGTGTATAAGGTGCACGGGATTATAAGGTGCACCTCGATGGTGTTTTTTCAAACTTTTTCCATATATAAGGCGCACATTCAATGAATGACAAAAGTTTTTGAACTATAATATGTGAATATATGAACGAGCCTTATATTATGCCTCATATTTGGAAAACATTTGGAAATTTATACCGTATTTTCTGGTGTATAAGGCGCACCCCATTGAATGGTGTATTTTCAAACTCTTTCCATATATAAGGTGCACCAGAGTATAAGGCGCACCTTCCATGAATGATATACCGTATTTTCCGGTGTATAGGGTGCACCGGAGTATCAAGTGACCCCAATGAATGGTGTATTTCCAAACTCTTCCCATATATAAGGCGCACCTTCCGTGAATGACATACCATATTTTCCAGTGTATAAGGTGCACAGGATTATAAGGTGCACCTCGATGGTGTTTTTTCAAACTTTTTCCATATATAAGGCGCACATTCAATGAATGACAAAAATTTTTGAACTATAATATATGAATATATGAACGAGCCTTATATTATGCCTCATATTTGGAAAACATTTGGAAATTTATACCGTATTTTCCGGTGTATAAGCGCACCGGAGTATAAGGCGCACCCCATTGAATGGTGTATTTTCAAACTCTTTCCATGTATAAGGTGCACCTGAGTATAAGGCGCATTTTCCATGAATGATATACCGTATTTTCCAGTGTGTAAGGTGCACGGGATTATAAGGTGCACCTCGACGGTGTCTTTTCAAACTTTTTCCATATATAAGGCGCACCGGGGTATAAGGCGCACATTCAATGAATGACAAAAGTTTTTGAACTATAATATATGAATATATGAACGAGCCTTATATTATGCCTCATATTTGGAAAACATTTGGAAATTTATACCGTATTTTCCGGTGTATAAGGCGCACCCCCAATGAATGGTGTCTTTTCAATTTTTTTCCATATAAAAGGCGCACCGGACTATAAGGCGCACCTTCAAAGAATGCAAAAAGTTTTGCAAATAAGGCACATGGTATTATAAGGCGCTATAAGGCGTGGAATATTTTCAATGTTCTCAACACTCCTTTCCTCCATTTACAGGATGAGTTGGGGGTGGGGGCGTTTTATGGTGCTGCAGATTTGTCGTTTAAATCACTTAGCCCTCTCGCGTCAACTGCTCCCTGCATTTACATCGATGCATGCCGCAATTAATTACCGGACGAAATTGGCCTTGTAAATTAGAGTCGGGGAGTCCAGGCGAGGCTCATAGCCCCCCCAGCCCCTCTGCCGTCCCCCCCTTCACCTAAACCTCCTCCGTTCATATTAATTGCTCGTGACAGTCAAAGCCTTGTTCGGGTCGTGACAAGGTTGACTCTAGCCCGGGACGCTACTCCATTGGCACCCCCTTCTCACATCTGATCTTCGTTTTCAACAAGTGGCGGTGGCGGCAGCGGCGGCGGTGGCTGACTTCCATGATGAATGACTGGCTTGTGTCGCATTTTGTCCGACTTATTTCTGCAATCGGCAGCATGCGGTCTGATGAAGACGAGGAAGCGGAGAAATTGTGTATTGCAAAAATAAAATAAAATAAAATAAAATTCGGTAAAATAAAATTCGGTATAATAAAATACGATACAATACAATAAAATACAATACGATACAATACTGTACAGTATGATACAATAAAAAAACAATAAAATAAAATAAAATGAGATACGACACGATACAATACAATACATTGAAATAAAATAAAATACAATAAAATAACATAAAATATAATAAAATACAATAAAATAAATAAAATACAATACAATACAATAAAATACAATAAGCTACAATGAAGTACAATACATTACAATAAAAAAAATAAAATAAAATATACAATACCACCACACAATAAAATATGATACGATACGATACAATTAAATAAAATACGATTCAATACAATACAATTAAATACAATATGATACAATACAATACAATACGATAAAATAAGTTGCAATAAAACGCAATACAATACAATGCAATGCAATGCAATACAATACAATACCCTACAATAAAATAAAATAAAATAAAATAAAATGAGATACGACACGACACGATACAATACAATACATTGAAATAAAATAAAATACAATAAAATAACATAAAATATAATAAAATACAATAAAATAAATAAAATACAATATGATACAATACAATAAAATACAATAAGCTACAATGAAGTACAATACATTACAATAAAATAAAAAATAAAGAATAAAATATGATACAATACCACCACACAATAAAATACAACATCATAAAATATCAAAATATGATACGATATAATTAAATAAAATACGATTCAATACAATACAATTAAATACAATATGAGACAATACGATACAATACGATAAAATAAGTTACAATACAATACAATGCAATACAATACAATACAATACCCTACAATACAATACAATACAATACAATACAATACAATACAATACAATACAATACAATGAAAGATAAAAACAAATCACCATATACAAAAATCAGTTGATTTGACTATCCCATTTTTGATACTTGGAGAAGATGCGAGGCTTCCATCATGAGCCAATTGGAGAACATAATATATGCTGTAAAATCCAGTTTCATTATTTTAACAATTAAAAAAAAAAGATTTAGGCTCTTTTTTTTTCAAAATGGAGGGCGGTTTAGGCTCTTTTGCGGGCGAGGGTTATTACATTTTACGGAGTGCTTCGTAAGATACAGACCTTTTTTACACTGTTTAAATATTTATGTCCAATGCTTAGGCAATACATAAAAGTTCTTAAAAAATATATATATATATTTTTTAAATCAAATAATTAATTTGCAACTTAATATGTTTCGTATTGTCTGACTAAAAGCATATGTAAAAGCAGGCACAGAGTTGAAAAAAAAAGGAAAACAAAGCAAAGAAATCACCTCGCTAAAATGAAAAGTGGATACATTTGAAAACATAATTTGAAACATTATTAAAAATAACCTTGAAAAATATTTTAAAAACATTAAATATTTTGAATATGTATTCATTCATTACCTTCACTTTGATAATTGAAGATCTCAGAATATCGGGTGAACGTAATATACACAGGTACCATTTTTTTTTTAATTCCAGGGGATTTTACGGTAAATTCCTCTAATAAAAATCAATTATGTTTGTTTATTTGGCCCTTTGGGTAATTCCACGTTCATGAAAGATGTCATCGGGAGGAGCGTGAATAGGAGTGTACCATTTTGGCCCCTCGGGCAAGGGTGGGTCGAAAAAGTAGAACAGCGAAAACATTTGTCTTCTTCTTTGTTCTCGTTATTAGCAAAGAGGCGACTTCTTGATTTTGCTGATGTAAAAATGGCAGACGAGACTTACTATTAACTCATTCACTGCCAGATGATGTGCAAAAAATGTGTCCAGTCCAGTGCCAGGGTTATTGTCATTGTTACTTACATTCCAGAACCCACAGAATATTGAGTTTTAGGACTATGTAAAGATTCAATACAATGGCCCAATTAAATTCTTTAATCGATTGCAAACATGTAAGCTTTCCTCTTCAGAACTATTTGAATCATATTCATAACTGGATGTGTAACAAGAAAGCATATTCTCCGAATCTGAAGCCATTGTTTTGATTTACAAGCAATGCAAGACGTCTTGGTGTGACGTCACGAAATGGGGGCGGGACTTTCTGAAAATGGCCAATTCGCAGCTCAATTTTTTGCAGATTTTGGACACTTGAAGTCATTTTTATTGGTGTTTTGCATTTGAATAAAAATATACTGCATGTTTTGGGTATTTTAGATGCTATAAAACGTTTTTCTGATGTCAGTTAAAAAACAAAAAAGTGATGTTGGTTGTCCTTTAAATGTAGAAAAAAACATTTAAAAAAAGATGTGGAATGCCATATTTTTGTTAGTTTTGTTTCCCGTCCTTTGCAGTCACGGGCCATCAAATAAGCGCTTGTTTTGTCTGAATGCCGTCTTTTCTCGCCGGGAAGGGGGGGGGGTGTTCCAAGGATGCCTTCTCACGCTCTTTTCACGCAAAGACGTTTTTTTTTCCCCCTTTTTCCCGACTCCTTCCCTTCTTCACGAGGCCCTCCTTTCTTCTCAGTCACGCTAAGCAAGTGTGTTTGTGCATACCTCGGCGGTGGGACAAAAGAGATGCTTTTGACATTCGCCTCTTGTTTTTACAGTCCTCCAGAGGCGCGGCGTTTGCACAGCTTTGTCTGGGAGACGCGGGACAATACCGAGCGCCCATAATGTAATCTCCTCTGGGCTGTTTAGGTGCGGACGTATGTGCCGGCGCTTGTCCCCCCCCCCCTCCTCTCCCTGAGCCGCTCCTTGCCGCCTTATTTCACGGCGAGTGAGTCAGTGTCGAGAATGCCGTGTTGTCACTTAAAGCTTGGCTTGCTCTTTTGTGAGTCGGGTGACACAAAAGCTTTCACGCTCATGCAAACATCCTGGCGGTCGGTTCGATTCGTCAAAAGGTGCGCCCGTAGCCTCTTGTTAAATCCAATTCCAATGAAATCACGCTTTAAGCCAAAATATGAATCCTAACCACCAACGCTAGCTCCGTCTGACTGAGCTTCCGGTGGAAAACACTGAGCCTAAACTAACCCAACACCCCTTGACTTCAAACCCAAAGCCTCGTCTTAACAGTGAGACCCTCACCCGAAAACCACACCCTGACCCTCCCTAATATCACCACAAAACACCAGACGGCTCTTCTAATTCAGAGTTGGCAACTTTCTATCCCGCATGAGAGACGAAGATAGGAAGGAAGGAAGAGAGGAAGGAAGGAAGGAAGGAAGGAAGGAAGGAAGGAAGGAAGGAAGAGAGGAAAGAAAGAAAGAAAGAAAGGAAGGAAGGAAGCAAGAAAGAAAGAAAGAAAGAAAGGAAGGGAGGAAGGAAGGAAGGAAGGTAGGAAGGAAGCAAGAGAGAAAGAAAGAAAGAAAGAAAGAAAGAAAGAAAGAGACAATAGAAGGAAGGAAGAGAGGAAGAAAGAAAGAAAGAACGAATGAAAGCAAGAGACAATAGAAGGAAGGAAGGAAAGAAAGAAAGGAAGGAAGAAAGAAAGAAAGAAAAAGAGAAAGAAAGTATGAAAGCAGGAAGGGGACAATAGAAGGAAGGAAAGAAGGAAAGAAAGGAAGGAAGAAAGAAAGAAAGAAAGAAAGAAAAAGAGAAAGAAAGTATGAAAGCAGGAAGGGGACAATAGAAGGAAGGAAAGAAGGAAAGAAAGGAAGGAAGAAAGAAAGAAAGAAAGAAAGAAAGAAAGAAAGAAAGAAAGAAAGAAAGAAAGAAAGAAAGAAAGAAAGAGAGGGAGGGAGGAAGGAAGGAAGGAAGGGAAGGAAGGAAGGAAGGGAGGGAGGGAGGAAGGAGGGAGGAAGGAAGGAAGGAAGGAGGAAGGAAGGGAGGAAGGAAGGAAGGAAGGAAGGAAGAAAGGAAAGGGAAGGAAGGAAGGAAGAGGAAGGAAGGAAGGAAGGAAGGAAGGAAGGAAGGAAGGGAGAAGGAAGGGAAGGGAGGAAGGAAGGGAGGAAGGAAGGAAGCAAGGAAGCAAGAGAGGAAGAAAGAAAGAAAGAGACAATAGAAGGAAGGAAGGAAGAGGGGAAGAAAGAAAGAAAGAACGAATGAAAGCAAGAAAGAGACAATGGAAGGAAGGAAGGAAAGGAAGAAAGAAAGAAAGAAAGAAGGAAAGAAAGGAAGGAAGGAAGGAAGGAAGGAAGGAAGGGAGGGAGGGAGGAAGGAAGGAAGCAAGAGAGGAAGAAACAAAGAAAGAGACAATAGAAGGAAGGAAGGAAGGAAGAGGGGAAGAAAGAAAGAAAGAACGAATGAAAGCAAGAAAGAGACAATGGAAGGAAGGAAGAAAGAAAGAAAGAAAGAAAGGAAGGAAGGAAGGAAGGAAGGAAGGAAGACCCAAAATGAGTCAAATACTCTCTGTGTGCTTCTGAATGGACAGTGCCACGTGACAATCAAAAATGAAAGCTCCCAAACAACACAATATACATCCAAAAACGGCTCCTGAATTTCTTTGTAATATGAATCCAAAATGACACGTGCCAGTGCCTATTGTGACTCAAAAGTATGGTGGTCCTCAAAGCTCAATCATGGATACCCAATGAATGCTTTCATTATGAACACATGAGTAACATGCTAACCTATGCTAATTTCTTTGTGGCTAGCATGATTGAAGCATGATGAGATTGTCGCACACTCATCACATTAGTTCAACCACAAACAGACACAGTAATACAGCAAGTGGTCCACGGAGGTTCAGTTCATTGTAGTTGAATTAACCGTATGATTAACGAGAGCCTCGCTTGCGCTTCCTGCCGGGTGTTCCATTGTTTGTTGGCGTGGTGCGTCCGCGCAAGTGGCGCTGACAGCTGGGGTGAAGGCAACATTTGTTGGCCTGTGTCAAGGCGTGTATTCACCGCGCAGGTGCGGGCGTCATTTTCTGAATGCTGTCGATCTGATATGTGTGTGATGCGGACGACATCATGGTGAATTGAGATAGATTGAGGAGCTCGCCTAAAAACACGTTGGCTTACTTTAATGAAAAGCAAACTCACCGAGCTGAAGTTACTAACTAGTCTGGTACATTGAAAAAAAAAATAGGCATATAAATCTTATAAAAAGGCATATAAATCTTTGTTTTCTCCGTTTTTTTTTGTTTGTTTCATTTTAACGAGTTCCTATCATCACAGGAACTTGTTAGCTACCGATCGTATATCCCGCGCGGCGCCTCTGAAAGAGAAAATCATTGAGTAGACATGAATAAAAGATCACAGATGAGCTGATCGCTCTTTTGACTTCGTCATTGTTCTCAATTAGCTTCACATTGTAGAATCAAAGCGGTTGTGCACTATGTGTGTGTTGGTTGGCGTGTGTGCGTGCGCACGTGTGTTTATTTACCCTTGGACCTTATTCTCTATACAAGTCATCTATCCATCCATCTATCTACTGTATCTATCTTTCCATTTATCGATGTATCGATTTATCGATCCATCTATCCTTCCATCAACAGAGAAAAAAAACATGATAGTGATTATTTCAGTTTAGAAGTCACTGATGATACAGTGTATGGAGCATGGGATTACAGTGTCTACACACTACCGAATACTACTACTACTACTACTACTATTACTACTACTACTACTACTACTACTACTATGACTAAATAGTGTGCAAAAACATTGTAAAGATCCTTAAATGTGAAAGTGTTAGATTGGTGAATATTTTTAAAGCCATTATTTTGCCATCAAATTGCAGCCACTCTTGCCGACGCCATCTTGAAGTAAAACAAAAAATGAATAATGTGAAACAACACAAAAGACATATAGCTTATCCAGCTATCTATCTATTAGCTAAATAGCTATCTAGCTAATTTGTCACAGATAATAATAATAATAATAATAATAATAATAATAATAATAATACATTTGATTTATAAGCGCTTTTCAAAACTCTCAAGGTCACTTTACAGTCACAGAATAAGTTTTTCTGTGGGTGAGCAGCAGCAGGTATCTAGGTAGCTATCTATTAGCCAGCTAGCTTTCTATCTATTTGAGTTACTCCCGGGTTGAGTAAACGCTGCCACTCCTCACCCACAGAACAACTTAACCTCTGACTGTAAAGTGACCTTTAGAGTTTTGAAAGGTGCTTATAGATGAAATGTGTTTTTATTATTATTATTATTATTATTATTATTATTATTATTATTATTATTATTATTATATCGAAGAAACGTACTCAGATGTTTGATGTGTCACTAAAACAGCAACGACCAAAAAACAAAAACAAAATATATTAGCATTAAAAAAGTCACAGCGCTTTTTTGTTTTTTCACAAAAAAAAGCTTGCTTTCTGACTTTTTTGGGGGGGTCAAAATTAAGAGATATTCTACCTCCGAAACATGCTATAGAGTCAAAAAAAATACTCCAAACTTTGATTTGGTTGTTTCAGTGTATACAGTACTTTGTTCTAATACACAATACTCAGAATGCTGAAAATGGGCTGGTCCTCAGAAAGTTCTTTTTGATTAAATTTATTTATTTATTTATTTGAAATAACTGGCAATAAAAGACTTAAAGGCACGCGCACAAACACTGTCCATGTGTCTAAAAAATTAATGTGTTTCACAATCTTCAACAAGCATATGGAAAGATTAACTCATTCACTGCCAGACATGTGCAAACATGTGTCCACTCCAGTGCCAGGGTTTTTGTCATTGTCATTCAAATTCCAGAACCTACAGAATTTTGAGTTTGAGTTTGGGACTACATAAACATCCAATGCAGCGTAAGAACCCTTTGACTATTCTTTTATCAGAAAAAAAGAGTTAATTCCTAAATTATATGGATCTGGAGTTATATGAGCTTGAAATGTGGGCGGCTGTCCAAAATACAATGCAATCCATACATATTGACTATGGAGATGGCTAGCTGTATATTTTTGTAGTTGGCTGGATCGCTATTGGCTATCTATTAGCTAGATAGCTAGTTTTCTATCTATTTGAGTTCCTTTGGGGTTGAGTGAACCCTGGCTCATGTGGTTGCCGCTGCTCGCCCAGAGAAAAACGTATCCTGTGACTGTAAAGTGATCTTGAGCGTTTTGAAATGTGCTTATAAATGTAATGTATTATTATTATATTGGTTTATATAGCACTTTAACAACAGATGAAGCTCATAACAAAGCGCTAACATGGAAAAAAAGGGAAATGTTACCCCCTTGTGGAAAAGAAAGGAAAAAACATTGCCAGAGGCCATGGCCAGCGCTTTATCAGCACCCCAAAAAAAAAAAAAAAAAAAACCTCAGAGCAAATTTGGAAATGGCGCTCTCTGTCATATTTTTAATTCCCGAATAAATTCGTGAATGGCAGTGAATGAGTTAAAACTCGTTTTGTTTCTCTTTTTGTGCTTCCCCTACCAAAACAACGCCTGCAATTGAGTAAATCCACAAATCCGAATTTTTCTCATGTCTTTTCAGGTGATGTTCAGGAATTTTCAAGTCGTCCGCAAGTGAGAAGAGGGCGTGTCGGAGTTATTCAAGCCTCTTAGTTTGTGTGAGTCTCTTTTTCAGATTACTTGCTTGTTTAGTAAAGCCGCCTGTGTGCACCTAGTGCTGCTTGCTCAATAGCGGCATTCACACCGTGGGGGGTGTGGAGAAGGCACCATTCCAGCAAGCTTTCACCATGGGGGCCTTTACAGTGCACCTTTTTTAAACGTGGACCCCCCCTCACCTCCTCACGCTAGTAATAAATGATATCAAGAGTTCGCCGGTAACACAAGCTAGCGTTAGCCTGGCGAATCGCCCCATAGCAAAAGTACAGATGGCAGAGGCTGGACAATAGAGTGATCCCGCCATATGGCTAATCCTCCCGTTTAAGAATATTTATGACGGTTGGTCACGGTGGCCCACGAGCGCTGTCACAGTTGGGTCACCGAGTGGCCGTTTTGGATTACAAGTCAAGTGTTGAATTTCAGGTGCCAATATGAGGGTTAAAGGACAACCGACGCCTCCGGACAAGTTGTCCATAATTTGTAAAATCACTTCAAATGACTTCTACTGAGCATATTTTACAAAGATTCCACAGCATATAGCTATATTTTACGGGTTAAGACTCGCGCTGAATATTCAGGAAGTCTTGTTTTCGAGTTGATGACGATGCCTGATGTGACGTCACGGAAGAAACACCCCTTACCGAGAAAGCGACACACAATGCATTTTGGGTACTTTGTTTGGTCTGAAAATTTCGTGGTGATGGCGAAATTAGAAGGAAAACATAAATAACGCAATGGTGAATCGTTGTATGCTGCACCAAGACTACTATTTGATACTAGTTGACGCAAATTCCCAGCAGACAAATCAGCCCATTTTCAACGGAGTTTGGGCACCATCTTGTGCAGTCCAGATGCCTCATAATGATACGGGGGACTTCTTTAATTGATTGCAAACATTTATGCTTTCCTCTTCAGAACTATTTGAATCATATTCATAACTGGATGAGTAACAAGAAAGCATCTTCTCCGAATCTGAAGCCATTGTTTTGATTCTAGAGCAAGGCAAGACGTCCTGGCGTGACATCACAAACAAGGGGGCGGGGCCTTCTGAAACTCGCCATTTCCGAGGTCATTTTGAAGTAGTTTTGGGACACTTTGAGTGATTTTTATTGGTGTTTTGCATTTGACTAAAAATATCAGCCTGCGTGTTTTGGGTATTTTAGATGCTATAAAACATTTTTTTCTGATGTCAGTGAGGAAACAAAAAAATGGTGTTGATTGTCCTTTAAGGGCTTTAGTTTCAAAAGCTTTGATTGATAGCTGGACTCAATTGAGGAATCTTAATTCTTTGGTTGAATTTTCAGATATTGACCAGAACTCCATAAAGTTAAGTGTCTTTTAAACTCGGTTGCTAACCAAAACATCAGAACGAGCCAAGAATGCAAAGTGTGAAGGCTTACCACCTGTCTTAAATGAGTTCCCTCGGCCTTGAATTATGTCTCTGTAAAACTAGTTAGCATTCCTGATGACTCGAAAACAACTCCATCATGTTGTGTGCATCCATGTCTGATTGGAATTGGATTGGATTTATCTTTATTAGTCTCGCAGTGGAGAAATGTACATTTCACAGCAGCAAAGTTATGAAAGGAATGAAAGAAGTAGAAAAACAAAATACATGAGCTGCTGGAAAGGCAGCCACTTTCTTGGCGCCATCTTGAAATTGTGATCTTGATATTTTATTTCTGCTCACGCGCAGAAAAAAATATCCTGTGACTGTAAAGCACAGGTGTCAAAGTCAAGGCCCGCGGGCCAAATCCGGCCCACCGCATCATTTTTTTCGGCCCGCGAAAGCAAATCAAACTTGTTAAATTCCATGATGATTGCTAAAATCTGAGCCAAAATTTCATATTTTTGGATGTCAACCACAATAAAAGTCATTATTCTTGACTTCAGATTTGAAAACGAGTTATTCATTAATTTGCTGCGTGCTCTATATGTAATATTTGAAGGGTTTTAAACATTCTAATGGGTTCCCTAAATTCATAACGGCCCTCGAGAGGAAACCATAACTACAATGTGGCCCGTGGCAAAAAATGACTTTGACACCCCTGATGTAGAGCTAGCCGATGAGTTTCAGTCAAGTCGACATCCTGGTCACGTCACAGCGTTGTGTGTATCCATAGTTCTGTTCTAAATGAGTGACACAAGTGCTTCATTTTAGCTCAGGGCTGTCTCTAATTTTATGTCGTGTCGAGACAGCAATGCTGAGCGTTTTAGGAGATTTTGAGTCGAGTTTGTGTTTGCTGTCTGCCACGGATCTCACGAGATGTGGAGACAAACATAGGACATATGTGATCCACTGTTTTGTGTTTATAATATGGAGCAATCATGACATTGATGTAACATTTACGAAGGGTGAGTATGTTTTCTTTTTTTGTGGGTTTATCCAATTCCGCAAAGCCATGCCTGTCAAAAGGTCACTAAAGATGGCGCCGAAGTAGGCAGGAACGGAAATGGATTGTTTTTCGGCATTTTTGGCCATGACATCCGTCAAGGAGACCGTGCTGAGCAATTGCACCTTGTCGGCTGCACGAATATGCCAGCACCGTTTTTGATTGGGAGGAATGTCTGTGCCATTTGACTGCCATCGCTGGGCTGCTCTGGGCTCATTGTGCTTTTTTTGCGCCTGTAATGGGCAGCATTTGTTCAGCATAGCGCCGTTGCATATGTGGAACTGTCGCGGCTTGGAATTGAAGCGGATTTACATGCGACAGGAAATGTAAGACAATCTCTTTTCATCAATGGATGCTACAGCTTTGTGTTGGCTTTCAACATTTAGCTTGTAGTAGACATGCACATTTCACCAGGACGTCCATGATCTACACCGTGAAAAGGACACTTTGATCCTCTCCTCTTTTATCTAGAACTGCTTCATACAAAAAAGAGGGTACAGAAAGTGCTTAAGAATGAATGACTCTGTGTCTTTGTGTTGTCATATTATTTGTTATTTAGTTTTTTTTGTTCTTTTGACTTCAAGATGGCCTTTCCAGCAGCTTCTGTGTTTTGTTTTTCTACTTCTTCCTTTCCTTTCCTCTTCCTTCCATAACGTTACTGCTGTGAAAAGTACATTTCTCCGCTGCGAAAAATAAATGCTAATCCACTCCAATCCAAAAGCATACATCCAACACGGCAATAAAACAGCACGTATAGTAATTCACAGAACTACATCATTTGTCTTTTATAATGTATTTATGCAATATACGTCTATTTTCTTGGGAAAAGAAAAATCTTAATTCCTTTCAACAACAGCAAAATTAGTCACGCGGTCTTTGAGTTCAGATCATCAACCCTAAACAAATACAAAGTGTGTAAAACAATGCGCTACTTTATTTGTAAATGTTAACAACAGTTACTTGCTCTTTCCCTAAAAAAACAACAATTAAGCCCGTCATAAAAATGAGACCTGTCGATCCACTCCACATGTGACAGCAGGAGTATTTCAAACGATAATGAGCATGCGGTTAAACAATCGTTTTCAATAATGATTAGCATAGCCGGATGATATTTGCTCAATGACGTTTTAAGCGCGACGTGTAATTATTAAATGCCGACCGGATGACCTCCGTTTCTTCCGAATTGGCGCTCCTAGTCTTGATTGCGGATTCCAAGAAGAAGCGTTCACTCTTATTTTCTTCCCATGCGCGAAATTTTGAGACTGACGGTCGCCATTTAGCATGCTAGCGAATTGCATTTGAGGTCAGTAGGTGCAGTTGTCAGCTGATTTTCAAATGTCGCTTCGTTGCCTGTTTTCTTTCATTGAAAGGAAACACAAGGATGACAATTCTAATAGAACTCGTTTACCCAAGTTTAAGGAGGATGTTGGTTGTCCCGAGCTAACAAGCTAACGAGCTAATGAGCGCGCTGAGGTTACCTGTTTGGTCCCCTGACTGTCGGAATCTCCCTTCGCGAGCGTTATAAGCATTAGACGGCAATCAGTTGTGCTAATGAACATCATGGAACATCGTTTAGAGGCACGGCCGGACATTAGATCAGCCTTTGACTTTGTACGGTTGGACAACTGATCCGATTTGGAGAAGCGGTCAGGATAGGGAATTAGCTGGCGGTGGGGAAAAAAAAGAGCAAAATAGGAGCTGAATTTTGCTTTTGGGTAACTTAAGCGAAATTGAATGTCTGGATACCCAAATAAGCGACAGAGACAGAGCTCCGTGCAGGATGATTTATTATGCGTATTTGGGTCAGCAGAAAGCGTGTGCGCCGACACAGTAATAAAGATTGATAATATGGAATATAAAATGATTCAAATGACACTAAAAGTTATAAGATTTATAAATGAACTGTCAATATTTTGGTATATAATAGTATTCAATAGCAAACTTTGCTTAAAAACAACATATTGACATCGTATGCTATCCTGTCGTATAGGAGATGCTAGCATGTCGTCATTTGTTATGATCACGTGATCTTCGCGTCAGCCATTTTGAATGCTTTTCGATTTACGACCGTTTGATTTACGACGGTTTTGTCGGAACGGAACCTGGTCGTAACTTGTATGTTACCTGTATATAAATACAGGTAACGTCCGACTTACGACCGAGTACTTCCAGTTTCCTGTATTCCAAAAACCTCCATGGCAGGTTTATGGAACACTCTAAATCAGGGCTTTGGAATGTATGGCTCGCGAGCCATATATGGCTCTTTTGATGATTGCATCTGGCTTGCCGATAAAACTAAATACATATTTGTGTTAAGTTCATACTGTCTACTTGCTATCTAATTTACAACAAATTCTTTACTTATAGACAGTGGCTTTTTTTAGGTGTTCAATTACCTTACATGTTTCAGCGTATGTATAGTTCATACTTTAGGAAAACATCATGGCATTTTATATGCTTGATTTACTTACGTGGGCCGAATAAAATGATGTAGCGGGCCAGATTTAGCCCCCGGGCCTTGGCTTTGACACCTGTGCTTTCAAATGTTAAGGATAAAGATGGACGGAGATGATTTCATTTGATGAAATAAAATTGAGTAGATTCAATTCAGATTTTTTTTGAATGTGTGGTTGAATTTTGCAGCAGAAGAATATATCTTATAGGATCTTGTCACTTTCCTGTCTGAGGTTCTTCTCGCATGGCTCTCGTTTGGCTCTGCATTCCCTTTATAGTTGGAAGTAAATCATCTCCCCATTGAGGAGAACACACGAGCCCCTGGCCTCGTGGCCTCCTCCCAAAACCGCCCGAGTTCTCTCTTTTCCTACCGCCCCGAAAGTGGTACCCCCCCCCAACCCTCCCCCACCCAAACTCAGCTTCTCTACTGTTCTTGCGGCAAGAAGAAAGGAAGCTGTCGGTCTGACTCACTCTTTCCCCTTCGCGTCTCCACTCTCCCGAAGGAAACCGCAAGCGGCATCTTCCTGGAGATGTGCATTTTTGTCTGCTTCGGGCGGATCCTTCTCGACTGAGGTCACTGACGCACGGCCTCCGTGAGGACAGGATGGATCGATACTGTTTGGCATTCGAGCTGATTCGTGGTCTCCATTAAGGAATTTTGCCGAAAATTGCACCATGGATTTAACTCAGACCAAATAAGTTGAGCTATCGTGCGTGACTTCTGGATGAGCATTTTAAAGGGATTTGCCTCCGAAAAGACTTTCAAAAAAACTGAAGCATCAGACATGTTTCAGAGAGAGAATTAGCAGGTATCAAAATGAGACGGGAGGTCTTCTTTAATGGATTGCAAACATGTATGCTTTCCTCTTCGGAACTATTTGAATCATATTCATAACTGGATGAGTAACAAGAAAGCATCTTCTCCGATTCTGAAGCCATTGTTTTGATTCTAGAGCAAGACAAGACGTCATGCCGTGACGTCACGAACAAGGGGGCGGGACCTTCTGAAACTCGCCATTTCCGGGGTCATTTTGAAGTAGTTTTTGGACACTTGAAGTCATTTTTATTGGGGTTTTTCAATTGACTAAAAATATCCGCCTGCTTGTTTTGGGTATTTTAGATGCTATAAAACGTTTTTTTCTGATGTTAGTTAGTTAACAAAAAAATGGTGGTGGTTGTCCTTTAAGCGCTTTCTGAGCTGAGAAGGTCACAGTCAGTGTGAGTTGTTGCGGCGGGTCACCCTTTTGTCTATGTTATTTTGTGATGTCAATGCGGCTTTAAGAGCAAACGAGTCACCGGATAGCGAATATTTCATGTCATAGAAATTTAGTGAGGAAATTCCAGATTGGTTGTGTTTCTTTTGCGGTAATGACATCGACCCTGACGTTATTGCAAAAAGGAAAGCTGCTGATCTTCCTACTTGCTCTTCTTGCTTGATGGGATTTACGCCAGCTTTTAACAAAGCCTCTTCCTCCTTCTCCTCTTGATCCCATTTGGCTCTATTGTGGACTGTGACACTTTCTTTTAGCATCAACGCAAAGCGAGGTGTCAAACAATTAGCCAATGAATTCTAACCGTAAGTGACCTTCTCCGACTTGGCACACACTTGGAGATTCCATAAAACTAAAAGCTGGGTAAAATCCGCTGACGTATGAGAGACGTAACCTGAAAATGGAACGTCTTGCCATCGAAAAAAGTCCTCAATCGCGGCCTTGACTTTGCTAACGCTAACACTCTGTGTCGGTTTGTTCATTGCCTGCGCTACCAACCTTGTTGATGGGACTCCATTTTAGTTTGTTATTCAGTTAGTTATTTAGTCCATTCCTGGATTTGTTCGGGTTTTGGTTTTTCTTGTGGGAGGGTGGGGATGAAGCTCCGGTCAGACCTCTGGCAATGTTTTTCCCTCCCACAAAGGAACAGTATTTGCCTTTTGTACAGCTGCCCCCATTTCAAGATCAAATAACGCCAGATCCATATAACTTGGGAATTAACTATTTTTTTATGATGAAAGAAGAGAGCCTAATGTTTCTTACACTGAATGGAATGTTGATGTAGTCCCAAAACTCAATATTCTGTGGGTCTTGCAATTTGAGTGAAAATGACAAAAACCCTGGCACTGGAGTGGACACATGTGCACATAGTCTGGCATTGAATTATGTATTTATTGTTATTATTTTTTTGTTACAGCTTCAGCTGTTGTTAAAGCGCTATACAGTATGAACTAATATGTATGTATTGTATTGTACTTTGCACAGCCGCCCCCATTTCAAAATCAGATAACTCCAGACCCATTTAATTTAGGAATTAACTTTTTTTCTCACAAACGAAGAGAGTCTAAGGTTTCTAACGCTGTCTTGAGTGTTTATGTAGTCCTAAAACTAAATACAGTAAAGTCTCGTTATATCGATATCGGATATATCGATAGTCCCGGTTATATCGATACTATTTCTATGCACGCACGGAGAAAATTACATGCAAACAGTGTCGGATATATCGATAGTCCCGGTTATATCTATATTTTTTCGGACTCCCTTGAATATCGATATAACGAGACTTTACTGTATTCTGTGGGTCCTGCAATTTGAGTCAAAATGACAAAAAACCTGGCACCGGAGTGGAGACATTTTTGTCTATCGTTTGGCAGTGAATGAGTTAAAAATAAATACAAATCTGAAACCGGTGTCCAGGCATTGCCAGCATTTGCATGTCAGTCATGTTGAATCATGTACTTGAGTTGTAAATATTTGCCCCGATTTGAAGGATTAGATTTGTGTGAATAATTTGGCGCTCTGATTGGCCGGATTAGCGCTTGGAGCGGTTTGAAGTGAGGGCATGTGCGCTATGAACAATGAATATGAGAACCCCCCCCCGCCCCTCTCGCTCATGCACAATGGACACCCTTGTACAGGAAGAATAGAGCGGACGTGTACACTTTGCGCGGGGGAGTTTTATTTGCGTTCACTTGTGGGATTTAGATGCTTTAATTGTTTGTTACGTGTGATAAAATGTAGTAATCCCGAGCCGCCAGTGGGGGTGCCGTAAAAGCGGATTATTGTAAATTGCCAAACGCAGAAGAAGAGGAAGTCTAAAAAAATGCAGTTCTATTGTGGGGTTTTTGTGACTGTAAAGTGACCTTGAGAGTTTTGAAAGGCGCTTATAAATGAAATTTATTATTATTATTATTATTATTATTATTATTATTATTATTATTATTATTATTATTATTATTTATTTGCCTAATTTCATATTTTTCAGTTTAATCTCAGTTTAAAATCTGGGCCTTCTTGCCATTTTTTTCTGTCCTTTCGTCGCACAAGATACTGATTTTTGGTTGTCTTCAGAAATCAATGTTGGCGGAATGCACTCATCTTGTCTTGTTCTTCGTTTCCTTCAACTTCTTGATCGTCTTTGTCTTTTTCGGCTTGTATGTTTTGGCTGACGAACTAGTTTTCTGGGACAAACCAAACCACATGGTCGAACAGCGCCATGGTGGCTGGCGGACTAGTTTTTCGTCACCCCTCTTCTTTGAGTGCAGACATGGTTTGTTATCGATGATACTTTTGCTATTATGGGACCGAAACAGACCCCACCACAGGACAGTGTTAAACCGAAGAGGACACAAAAGAAAATTACGGTCGAGCAGAAGAAGGAGATCAGCGAAAAACACGAACGAGGTGTGCGTTTGTGTGACGTAACGTGCCAGTGCCAGTATGCTAAGTCGACCAATGCTACATGTGGCTAAGGATGTTTCTGTGTTGTCTAAGCAACGGTCTCAGGCAATAGAAGAGACTTCTGTTGATTTAGATTAATAAAAGCAGCTAGCAGGGCCAGTGTGAGTGAGGGTATTATCCCAGAGAAAGCACGGCAACTTCACTTGGATATCATCAAGAGGCAACTTGGAACTACGTCATCCATGACAACTACCATTACAAAGGTAAATAAAACAACTTTATTATATAGTGCAGTTTATTTCTTTCATTACAATACAATAGCACATTTATTATACTTAAATAAGGTCTATTTTGTGTAGTTTTAAAGATTATTTCGTTGAAAATTATGTTCTATGGGGAGCTGGGAACGGATTATTCTCATTTTAATGGTTTCTTATGGGAAATAAATGTTTGGAAGACAAACTTTTCACCTTACACACACTTTCTGGGAACCAATTAAGTTTGTAAAATGAGGTATCACTGTAAATTAAAAGAAATATAGTTGACATTTTTTCTGTGACCATGCTCCAAATTGTGTTTTTGAATCATAAACTTGCTGTGGCCTCGAAAAGACGTGTGTGTACCATCTGCAGGCATTACACATTTAACGCAAGTCAATAATTGAGGTACAAATTGAGACGAGTCTGCGAGTGCGCACGGTCAAAGCGCTTTCGTCGGAGAGGATCAGACGGAGGAACAAAGCTCTTTGTCGGAGGGGAGGGGATGAACAAGTGCAGTTGGGATTATCAAGGGAGCATCCAGTGAAATGACTTGTCACTCCTAATCTGGGATTAGCGCTCTTGGGCACCTCGCGGGCGCACTAAAAGCCACCTGTTTGACTCTTAATTCTATTGTCCCATCAAACTTTTACACACTGGTCGGACACAATCGTTGCTTTGGGTTATTTTTAGAAACTTTTGTCACTTATTCGTCACCGTAGAGTATTGAATAAAAAAAATTGGGTTTTTTTGTTTGTGCAATCCGTGTGCTTTCGTCAAGCTATCCCTTGGTGCCACCTTGTCCTTTTAGTTCAATGTTCGTTCCAATTTAAATATGGACCCGCCAAAATAAAATGTTGATTTTCGGACTCAAAAAACAGCAAGCGACATTGTGTCATACGTATATAATGAAATTATATGATGATTATTATAATTATTAATTTGCACATTTGATGAACATGAGATGAGGAGACATTTTTTTTTCTTTCAACTTAATCGTTTTAATTCATTTTTAACGTGTTGTACTTTGTACAGTTATTTATATGTTTTTGTTTTTTTTTGTTGTTTTTTTTGTTTGTTTTGTTGTTGTTTTTTTATATCTAAATGCATCTCTTGATTCTGCACTATGTACAGTCTTGTTTATAGAACGGTTTTTGCACATCTACATTTGCACAGTATACAGTTGACATTTTTATTTTGTTATGCTTAGAATATCTTGTTTTCTATCCTTTCACTCCCATCCCAACCCCATCCCTCTTCAATTGCTGCTGTGGACTGCAAATTTCCCCATTGCGGGACGAATAAAGGTATTCTGATTCTGATTCTGATATATATAT
This sequence comes from Hippocampus bargibanti, assembly GCF_051943395.1. Taxonomy (NCBI): domain Eukaryota; kingdom Metazoa; phylum Chordata; class Actinopteri; order Syngnathiformes; family Syngnathidae; genus Hippocampus; species Hippocampus bargibanti. The sequence continues at coordinate 5,467,632 of NC_142738.1, read as the reverse complement.
ATATATATATATATATATTTACCAAATAACTGTACAAAGTACTTCACGTTAAAAATGAATTAAAACGATTAAGTATATATATGTATATATATATATATATATATATATATATATATATATATATATATATATATATATATTTACCAAATAACTATATATATATAACGGTGAACATATATATATATATATATATATATATATATATATATATATATAGTTATATATATATAGTTATTTGGTAAATATATATATATATATATATATATATATATATATATATATATATATATATATATATATATATATACCAAATAACTGTACAAAGTACAACACGTTAAAATGAATTAAAACGATTAAGTGGAAAGAATATATATATATATATATATATATATATATATATCAGCAAACATTGGAATCTATCTATCTATCTATCTATCTATCTATCTATCTATCTATCTATCTATCTATCTATCTATCTATCTATCTATCTATCTATCTATCTATCTATCTATCTATCTATCTATCTATCCATCCAAACCATCCACCTACCTACCTACCTACCTACCTATCCGTCCATCCATCCATCCATTTATGTAAAAGTGGTTAATACCCATAGGAAAACGAACCTTTTTGTGACACCTTTCTTTTATGTACATTCCTAAAATAACAACACTCATTCATTTTTACCTGAAAGTAAGCTTGTGTAACGCTACTATTTATGTGCGGCGGCCGTTGCATTATGTCCCCGAAAGAGGTCAAAGGTGAACGGCGAGATAATGAGGATTGGAGCCAGCGCGCAGATGGAAGTAGGCCTGTTGCCTTTCTCTCAAACGTCGAGACGGAAAGCTTTCGAGGAGGAACCGCAAGGTCACTCCATTAGGTATGGCTAATGCATCTTGATGAGGATCTGTATCGAGGTGACGATCTAGGATTTCGGTGTCGTCGGGTGAGTCGGTACGGCATCCCACTCTCAAATTTTTGAGCAGCTGCAGCCAGATGCGCCAGCGTAACTCCAATTTAAAATGGCCATCGGCACAATAACATTCAAAGACCACTGAACCCCAAAAGAACCCAAGTCAAGCTTACTTTTACAGGCATATATTCTTTATCCCCTGAAAAGAATGACACATTTACATGTGTGTAAATGAAGAAAATGTGGCCTAACAAATCCCTCTTTCAATTCTTTACACTCCCTTCAGTCGCCGTGACTGTATTTTAATCATCAAATACAAAACGATTCCGATGTATTTACCAATTTTGCTACTCCAGTCCTGTGCGGTGCACACAAAGGGGGCACGCCTGCCGGTTCGACGAAACACGGCGGCCATAGAGTCCCCACTGTTGACATCCTTCTTCAATGGCTGCTTCCATGCTACCTTGAATGGCTCACTGTGTTACGCTTCAAGTCGATAAATGTATGTGGGGTGTTGTGTTTGCGTGAGCTGAGGTGTGTTGCCCTGCCAGGAAAAACAAGCGGCACACAAGGCAGGGTGTCGGGCAATACGTCCACTTCTGGACCGCGGTGAACAGTTGGCATCGTCGCGTGTGTTTACACCCACTATACAAACATCATATTTATCTTTAAAAAAAAAAGTAAAAACACATTCCTTCGTTTGATTGATATTTTCCATTTCAGTCGTAATGAAAGCAACAAACTCCGGTTCATGAGAGGATGAGAGAGGGCCTTTATTGCACCGATGTACAGCTTTTTTTTCGCTCTATGGGTTTGAAATAAAAAGGACATTTAGTTCTTGTAAACGATATTTAGCGAGGAACCAATTTAGTGAGGAAGCAACTGTTAGCTTAGCTGAATAGCATCAAAGTGATACTATTCGGCGTCCTTGGTTTTTGGTTCACTTCACTGTAATCCTGTGGCGAGCTGTGAATTTCACTCGTAGGCCTTCAGTAGTGCTACTTTCGAATCAATCAGCTGCGAATGTGGTGTGATATTACGACAAATCCACTAGAGCAGAGGTCCCCAACCCCCGGGTACCGGTCCGTGGGTCATTTGGTCCCGGGCCGCGCAGAAAAAAAATCAATAATTTACATAAAATGAAAAATTACCAGATTACATCCGTCTATGATTTACTCTTGACACATGTCAAAACGCTTGTCTCGGTCACGTGATACATCACGCTAAAATTAGACCACCGTTAGCTAGTACAATGAGTAAAAAACAAACTTTTTATTTTGTTGTATTTATCCACCGGTCCGTGAAAGTATTATCTGACATTAAACTGGTCCGTGGCGCAAAAAAGGTTGGGGACCACTGTGCTAGAGGGTGCCATTGGCCAGCAAATAACTTGTGACTTGAAGAAATGTAAAAAAATACAGTAAAGTCTCGTTATATCGATATTCAAGGGAGTCCGAAAAAATATCGATATAACCGGGACTATCGATATATCCGACCCTGTTTGCATGTAATTTTCTCCGTGCGTGCATAGAAATAGTCTCGATATAACCGGGACTATCGATATATCCGATATCGATATAACGAGACTTTACTGTACTGTCATTAAACTGTTTGAATTTTTATTATGAACTTGTGGATTCATGATAACCTCATAAAATTGCAATATTATTTGCTATTTTCTGCTAGCCTCTGAGCTATCCAACCTTAATGATGTCCATTTACTCTTGAAAAGTCCGTCTTGAATATTGGCTTTAACAGTATATCGGCAACCAAATCAATTTCTTCTCCTCTTCCAGCCATTCCCATTTGGTTGACCAAACCGTGATTCAACAAATCAACAAAACAGTATATTGGCTTATGCAGTTTGCTACAGATACAGTGTGCTAGCTCTGGCCAGTATGCTCTTGTCACAAGCAGCTAGTGATTCTATGATTGGTTAATGACTTGCCAATCATAGGACTAGCCAATCATAGTTTGCGAAAGCTCTGTTTCCAGCACCATCCAGCAGGCCTTGGGTTGCCAACTTGAAATTTGATGTGATGAAAAATTTGAAAGCGGTGAGACAAAAATGTCGAGGTTCTTTTGACTTTCTGTAACATGCGTCATCGATTTGTATGTACAGTGATACCTCGTTTTACGAACCCCTCGGCTTACAAACTTTTCGGTTTACGAACGTTAAATTTATGAAAATTTTACCTTGGCATACAAACTATTTTTCGGGATACACATGGAGCACCACAAATAACCCGCACAAGCCATCTGTACACTTGATGCAAAAAGCTAGCAACCCAGCTAAATAGAATACAACTGCTGCGGAACAAGGAAAAATTATCGCAGAGAAAGCACCTACAAGGGATCATTCCTCAAGATGGTGAAATAAGAACGTTCCTCATCAAGTGTTTAATGTTGATGTAACCGGCCACTCCATTCCGTCAAGTCATCATCAACCATCACAAAGGTCATTAAAACGACTTTATTAGACAGTGCAGTTTATTTCTTTAATTATAATACCATTGCACATTTATTGTACATAATATAAGGTATATTTTGTGTAGTTTTAAGGCTTAGAAAATTAGCAAGTAGAAAATGACGTTTTATGGGGAACTGGGAATGGATTATTCTCATTTTAATGGTTTCCTATGGGAAATTAATTTTTGGGATTCACACGTTTCGCCTTTCACACTCTGTCTGGGAACCAATTAAGTTCGTAAGCCAAGGTATCGCTGTATATATATATGTATAAAGTTGAGATGATTTATTTATTAATTTATTAATTTATTTTACATCCCAGCAGTACTCGAACACAAACCCACTCTGTAACGTCAAAGAGGTGTCACGGTTGAATGTCCCTATTTTGCGTGACAGTGGCGGTTGTGGTTGTTGGTGGTGGTTGAGAGGCGATCCCGAGGTGGGGGATGGGGGGAGGGGGGCATATGTGCGTCGGCATTCCTGAGACCTGACCTCTGACGGTGCCCCCTCTAACAAGGCTCCTCACAGGCTTGAAACACACATGGCCCATTTTGCCCCCCCCCCACCCCACCCCAATATGTGTCTTTTTTGTGTTGTCCACACACTCGACTGCTTTTTAGCGACGTCTCACCATTCGTTTGCACCTAGGCGTTGACCCAATACAGCATGGACATTCCTGCAAATATAAAATTGATTTAATCAGAATCAGAATCATCTTTATTGCCAAGTATGTAGAACACACAAGGAATTTGCCTCCAGTAGAACACGCTGCATTAGTGTCATCGAAAAATGGAGGTACTATGCAGTTCTATTTGGGTTACTGTTTAGAGAGTTCATGGCTTGGAGGGAAGAAGCTGTTTAAATGTCTGCTGGATTTGGTGCGCATCGATCGGTAGCGCCTGCCTGAGGGGAGTCACTGGAAAAGGTGGTGGGTAGGGTGCGGAGGGTCCAGTAGGATTTTCCCCGTTCATTGAAGTCGGATTTTGTCCATTTTTGTGACGGCCCCGATCCCTAACGGTGATGGAAGAACACAGGATGGATTCGTTGACAATGGACTTTTTTTAAAAAGTCCATTAAAAAATAAACACAAAAAAGGAAGTTGAATTTTAAGCAGCATGATTAAATTTTTGAACTGTTGTGAGTTTTGAAAGGCGCTTATAAATGAAATGCATATACGTATATGTATGTATGTATGTATGTATGTATGTATGTATGTATGTATGTATGTATGTATGTATGTATGTGTATATATATATATATATATATATATATATATATATATATATATATATATATATATATATATATATATATATATATATATATATATATATATAATGGATTTGTTGTATACCAGAAATATACAGATTTACATACATTATATATATATATATATATATATATATATATATATATATATATATATATATATATATATATATATATATATATATATATATATATATGGATTCGTTGTATGTATGGATGTATATATATATAATGTATGTATATCTGTATTTTTTTATTTCTGGTAGTTTTAATTTGTTTTTACAACAAGGATGTTTGCTTTTTTTCCCCTTATAATTGACTTATTAGTTTTAGATTTGTCATGTACGGATGCCATTGAGTGCAAGGTAAAATAAAAAGGCACAATCTGTCATCAACTAAAGTAAATATTGTGTAAATAGTCTACATCGGAGCTTGATGTAACATCAAATATGGAGTAAATATTCATCATTTGCAGTAAAAATATCTATCCATTAAAGATGGTGTAAATATGCCACATTTGTGTTGTGTAGGAATGACATCTGCAAGGTGTTTAAACATGACATTTGCTCTAAATATCCTACAATAGAGGTGTGTCAATAGCCACTAGCAGAGTTGAGTGATGTGGAGTAATAATGCAATAATAATGTATTGGGTACATTATTTTCCTTGAGGCGATTCAAGTGAAACCGAGTTGTTTTATGAGGAGGGAGTGCTCAATTTATTTTACGCTTGTATGGCGGTTCAGAATGTTCAAACACGACTCAATATGATTGGCTGTTTGGGTCACAAAGGTGTTTGTTTCATTTCAATTTGCATGATTTGCTATGAGGGAATTTGGATGTTCCGTTGGATGGGAAGCTAACAAGTTGCCTTCTTTTCTTTTGTTCTTGCTTCTTGTCGAGACTTGGGGGGGAAAAACATTTGGATGAAAACTAAAAAAAAGTCCTGTTCACGTTTGTTTGCCTCACGGATCGTCCTTCTCGGCTCCACAAGTGGTAGAAGGGCTCAATGCCGCATTGTGTACGCTTCGTTTTTTTTTTTTTTTAGAGGTGGGGGTTGCGCAATGGGGGGTGGGGTCTTCTCATCTGTCATCGGTCTCCCCTTCGTCCTGCCGTCCACAATGGATGATTGTTTGACACCAGGTCCCTCCCCTCATCCATCCGGGAAGATTTGCTCCCAAATACCAAGGCTGTTTTTTTTTTTTCCTGTATTTGGAAGTCAATATTCGTTTTTAACTCATTCACTGCCAGACGATGTGCAAAAATGTGTCCACTCCAGTGCCAGGGTTTGTAAAATTATCTTCATGAACATGGTGAGTCGATTAATTTTATCATTCCTGGTAACATGACTCCTTCTTGTGACTACCTCCATCAAGTCATTAACTCATTCACTGCTAGACGTGAAAAAATGTGTCCACTGCAGTGCCAGGGTTTTTGTTATTGTCACTCAAATTCCAGGACCCGTAGAATATTGAGATTTAGGACTACATAAACATCCAATGCAGCGTAAGAAATCTTCGACTCTCTTCTTTCATTCGAAAAACAGTTAATTTCTAAATGATATGGGTCTGGAGTTATATAAGCTTGAAATGAGGGCGGCTGTCCAAAATACAATGCAATACATACATATTGGTTTATTTAGTGCTTTAGCTGCAACAAAGCGCTAACATGGAAAAATAGGAAATGCTGCCCCCTTGTGGAAAAAAAAACATTGCCAGAGGCCATGACCAGCGCTTTATCGGCACCCAAGCATGAAAAAACAAAATTGCGTTCTACGTCATATTATCAATACCCAAATAAATTTGTGAATGGCTATGAATGAATTCAAAATTGGTGCTGACAGATTTAAGACAAAAAATCATTTTCAAGCCAAAACATACACAGTAGCGTAAGCACAATTCAGTAGGTTAAAACTGAGGCTCTCAATCCAAATGATGTCCCTGATCCAATGGTGAAAAGGACGCTTTGATCCTCTCCTCTTTCATGTAGAACTGCTTTATGTAACAAAGAAGGTACATAACGTGCTTGAGAATGAACGACTGTCTGTGTCTTTGTTTTGTCATAGTATTTATTTTGTGTTTTTTTTTTTGGTCTTTTGACTTCAAGATGGCGCCGCGAGAGTAGCTGCCTTTCCAGCAGCTCCTGTCTTTTGTTTTTAGACTTATTTCTTTCCTTTCATAACTTTGCTCCTGTGAAATATAAATTTCTCCACTGCAAGACGATTAAAGGTAAATCCAAATCCAAATAAAAGGCCGCCCGTCGAGTAAACAATGCTGTCAATCTCTTCCCAGGATGATGTCTTCCATGCGAGCATCGCCTCCCTTTCACACGCCGGACGAGCATGAGGAAGTACTCGGCCACAGCAACCCCAACGCGGCCTGGTTAAATGACCACGGCCCGAAAGAGACGCCGTCGCCTTCCTCGCCCGAGCGGCCCTGTTCCGGCAATCCGCAGCCAATCCGAGAGAAGCGAGCTGATGGCGACTCGTGGGACAACGTTGCATCGGAAGCGATGGTGAGAGAGGCAACCCAACTCATGAAACACGCATGAGATGGACGCGCACGCGCACACGTACCAACTGTAGTCGTGTGCTTGCAGGCACTGCTAAAGGCGGCAAAGTGAGGGAGGGTCTTCCTCTGCAGGCGTTGACCCTTTGCTTTTTGGTTCTGTGTGTGTGTGTGTGTGTGTGTGTGTGTGTGTGTGTGTGTGTGTGTGTGTGTGTGTGTGTGTGTGTGTGTGTGTGTGTGTCTGTGAGAGAGTGTGCAAAAAAGTTATTTTTCATCAGGTAAATCGATTTGTGTAAAAATGGAGACCCCTTTGCCTTACATGTCTCATTTTGAAAGATTTGGGAAAGTAAAATTCTCTTTTTAAGCGAAAATATCAAGTGAAGCCCCTTTACAGAGAACCTCTGGCTGTTTCTCTGCTCTAAAATAAGAAGGATTCTTCTACAGGTTAAGTGAGGAAATAAAACGGCATTCATTTTTTTGTAGATTTTTAATGATGATTTAATGATTTAAATTAAAAAAAAAAATGTCACATTTATTTCTTTATATATTTATTTTTGTATTATTATTATTATTACAGTAAAGTCTTGTTATATTGATATTCTCGAGAGTCGGAAAAAATATCGATATAACCGGACTATCGATATATCCGATCCTGCGGCATGTAAATGTTCTCCTTGCGTTCATAGAAATAGTATCGTAATAAGCAGTACTATCGATATAACCGATATCGATATAACGAGACTTTACTGTGTTATTATTATTATTATTATTATTATTTGTATATTATTATTATTGTTTGTGTTAATATTTTTATTATTAATAAATTATTCTTACTATTATTATTTTATCATTTTACATTATTATTATTATTATTATTATTATTATTATTACTATTTGTATCATTATTATAATATTAATGTGTGTATTTATATTTTTATTATTAATATATTATTATTATTATTATTATTATTATTATTATTATTATTATTATTATTATTATTATTATTATATTAATGTTTGTATTACTATTTTTATAATTAATGTATCATTATTATTATTAGTAGTAGTATTAGTATTATTACATTGTTTTATGTTATTATTCATATTAATATTATTGTTATTCTAATAATGTTTGTATTATGATTTTTTTATATTATTACTTTAGTATTATTATTATTATTATTAATGTTTGTATTACTATTTTTATAATTAATCTATCATTATTATTAGTAGTAGTAGTATTAGTATTATTACATTGTTTTATGTTATTATTCATATTAATATTATTGTTATTCTAGTAATGTTTGTATTATGATTTTTTATATTATTACTTTATTATTATTATAATTATTATTATTATTATTATTATTATTATTAATGTTTGTATTACTATTTTTATAATTAATCTATCATTATTATTAGTAGTAGTAGTATTAGTATTATTACATTGTTTTATGTTATTATTCATATTAATATTATTGTTATTCTAGTAATGTTTGTATTATGATTTTTTATATTATTACTGATTATTATTATTATTATTATTATTAAAATTATTATTATTATATTAATGTTTGTATTACTATTTTTATAATTTATGTATCATTATTATTATTAGTAGTAGTATTAGTATTATTACATTGTTTTATGTTATTATTCATATTAATATTATTGTTATTCTAGTAATGTTTGTATTATGATTTTTTTATATTATTACTTTATTATTATTATTATGTATATTATTATTATTATTATTATATTAATGTTTGTATTACAATTTTTATAATTAATGTATCATTTTATCATTCTTATTATTATTAGTAGTATTAGTATTATTACATTGTTTTATGTTATATGTTTTATGTATTTTATTATTGTTTTCTTAAGAACACAAACTGGGGTTTTTTTCATCAAAGTTAATAACTAGCAAACTAAATTTTACGTCGACATTGTGATATTTTAAAAAATATGTGCTGTCTCTATCACTAAATCAACATTTTAAAACCCAAATAAAAGACAAAAAAACCTTGACAGAATTTCATGACAATTCCAAAGAGACATTAAAACACATGACAAGCTGAGCTTTTTTTCCTCCTCTCAGGACACGGAAAGCACAAATCAAGGCGCATCCGTCGTCTATTCATATCGAGCCAACTCCGCTTCGCCGCCCAAGTCGGACGAGTGTTCCCGGGATCGCGGCGAGCAGACGACGTTGGGGTCGGGTTTGACCTTGGGCACACCGGAACGCCGCAAGGGGAGCTTGGCGGACGTAGTGGACACGCTGAAGCAGAAGAAACTCGTGGAAATGACCAAGACGGAACAAGACGGTAAGACTTCCGAGCTGAATGACGGCGAGACGTTGATGCTTGTCTCTGATTGGTCTGACGTGGCCACGCCTCTCTCCAACACATTTCGCATTTTAGTAAGTTAAAAAAGGTCAATTAAGTCACGCAACCGACGCCTCCAGACAAGTTGTGTCCATAATTTGTAAAATCACTTCAAATGACTTCTACTGAGCGTATTTTACAAAGATTCCACTGCATATAGCTATATTTTACGTTTTAAGACCCGCGCTGAATATTGAGGAAGTCTTGTTTTCGTATTGATGACGATGCCTGACGTGACGTCACGGAAGGAACGCCCTTGACCGAGAAAGCGACGCACAATGCATTGTGGGTACTGTGTTTGGTCTGAAAACTTCGGGTTGATCCGTGTTGATGGCGAAATTAGAAGAAACACACATAAATAATGCGATGGTGAATTGTTGTGTGTTGCACCAAGACTACTATTTGATAGTAGTTGACACAAATTCCCAGCAGACAAATCAGCCCATTTCCAATGTAGCTTGGTAGCCATCTTGTGCATTTTCCGGGACGCTGCATTGGAGTCCAGATGCCTCAAAATGATCCGGAAGTACTTCTTTAATCGATTGCAAACATTTATGCTTTCCTCTTCAGAACTATTTGAATCATATTCATAACTGGATGAGTAACAAGAAAGCATCTTCTCTGAATCTGAAGTCATTGTTTTGATTCTAGAGCAAGGCAAAGATGTCCTGGCGTGACGTCACGAACAAGGGGGCGGGACCTTCTGAAACTCGCCATCTCCGAGGTCATTTTGAAGTAGTTTTGGGACACTTAAGTCGTTTTTATTGGTGTTTTTATAAAATGTTTTTCTGATGTCAGTTAGGAAACAAAAAAATGGTGTCGGTTGTCCTTTAAGAATATATCTTTCAATCTTAGACATTAAAAGCAAAAGTAGAGAAAATTACTGATCTCTCGGACCTAGCGTGCAAGGCACTTATAATGACTTGACAAACATAATAAACACGAAAATGCCAATTTCCCGCTGCATGTTTACGCGCCGCCATCTTGGACATACATACATAGAAAAAAACTAACTCATTCACTGCCATTCACAAATTTATTTGTGAATGGCAGTGGTAACATTTTATACCATACGCAGTGAGGACATTTTTGACAAGTGAAGACCTTTTAGACAGTCCTCACAAGTTTTTCATTCTAAGGGTTTCTAGAGGGTCTATATATGTATCTGTTAACGTTTCAGAGCGGTCCTCACAAATTCACCCCAAATGATTTTTTGGTGTGTATTTTCATTTCATTTGGATATACACACTTTTTACTCACTGTGTCAAAGTCAAAGTCAGCTTTATTGTCAAATATGCTAATATGCATGACATACAGCACAGATGAAATTACTGTCCTCTTGAACCCAGGCACTTATAATGACTTTAACAAACATAATAAACACGAAAACGCCAATTTGCCGGGAGAGAGAGGGGAGCCGTGTGTGTTTATCTCTGTGTGTGTGTGCGCGTGTTTAATGAGAGGAAAAAGTTCATAGCACAAAAAGTAAAATGATATTTTTACCAAATTCACTACAGGGATGAGTACTTTGAATGTAGCCATTCAGAAACCTCACTCCTGCTGTTATTTCAATTTCAAGTCCACTTTTTATTTCTTTGATTTTAAAGAAGTTGAAGTGGAAAATGGGTTGACATTTAGTGTTCAAATGTCATACTAGTTCTTCTCTAAACTTATCAGCAACGGTGGTCCTCCTTATCTGGAGTTATCCGGACCTCACAATACCATTGAAACAGGAATGTGTGTGTGTGTGTGTGTGTGTGTGTGTGTGTGTGTGTGTGTGTGTGTGTGTGTGTGTGTATATAAGTGTGATTTCTGGAACTCCTTTGTGTTTCTTCTTGAACTTGCCAAATTACAACGCAGCGCCGGCTCGTTAGATCCTGATATAAATCAGAGCAATGGCAACTTTCCCTTTTTCTTTTACCTCTCTGATGTGAGTGGTTTGCACGGGAGATGCGTCGGGAGTCTCTGAGCATGCCCGGGCTTGCCCTTCGGATGCGCGCGGAACGCCATCCAGCAGCCTGTCACGGCGGCACGTAGTCATTTAGATATCACAGCGCTCCTTGATGTCTCTTTGACTTGGTTACTGATGCGCTAAATGCGACGGCCTCGGGCGTCGTCCCACTTTTCAAGTCTTTTTTCAAATGAAAAATGGCCGCCCGGCAGGGGGCAGAGGGTTGACGAGTCGTGCCTTTTTCCTGTCATGTCACAAAATGCGCCATTCCTGAAAAAAAAAAAATTTTTCTGATGATCATCACGCTATATTGAATGTTTTTATAGTCCTAAAACTCAATATTCTGTGGGTCCTAGAATTCAAGTGACAATGACAAAAAAAACTGGCACTGGAGTGGACACCTTTTTGCACGTCTGGCAGTGAATGACTTAATGGTTTTTTTTTTTTCACCTATTTAATCGATTTTCGGAGGTGTGAAGCTTCAATCAGTGACTGCCAAGCCCTTAACTCATTACGTCATCAACGACTTTGGTCGATGTCCCTTTAGTGTTGCCCGAGGGGGTCTTTTGATACCAAACCCCTGGATGCAAAGTCCCTCCTGGTTAACAGGTTCTAGTTTTGAGATAATGTTTTTCTCTCGCGAGATGATTGACAGCTGAACAATGGAGTCTTCCCGCTGTCTCCTTGCTATAAAAAGCCCCGCCTTCATTAGCTAACGCCATCAAACGCAACGTGACCCCGTGCTTTGCTGAGTGACCAGGGAAAACGTGGGCGAAGTCCATGTTAGCAGGCGCGCTAATGAACACAAGACGGTCGATTTTTGCCCGCTAAAGGCGCCATCAAGTGCTCATTAAGACGGAATGGGCTCACTGTATCAGATGGCACAGAAAGAAAGACATCCCAGTTGAGAAAACCTGTTTCATGATCAAAGAGATGAAGGTTCGCTCATTAGCGTGTTAGCTTGAGTTGGGAATTTATATAGACTTTTTGGGATTTTGTATAGACTTTATCAAAGGAATCCTTAGAAATGGCTTTTTCCTTTTTAAATAGTGTTTCTTAATTTTTTCTAAAAATATTTATGAATAACTTAATATGTACTTAATAATTAACGGGTGGCTATTTACTGGCTAGCTATTAGCTATCTTTCTAACTATCTATCTAACTATCTATCTAACTATCTATTTAGCTATCTATCTAGCTAGTTATCTATCTAGCTATCTATCTAACTACTTTATTCGCTGGCGAATGGCTAGCTATTCACTGGCTAATCGCTAGCGAATAGGTATATTTTGTGTATTGTGTATTTTTTTTCAACCTCTTCTACTGCTTGAAACCGTTGCTATCTCTTTGCTAGATAATAGCTATCTATTTGCTAGCTAATAGCTATCTATTGGCTAGCTAATAGCTATCTATTTTCTAGCTATATATTCGGTAGCTAGATAGCTTGCTAGCTAAGTTACTTCGCGGTTGAGTCAACGCTGGCGCGTGTGGCTGCCGCTGCTCACCCACAGAAAAAAACTTATCCTGTGACTGTAAAGTGACCTCGAGAGTTTTGAAAGGCGCTTAGACATTAAATGTATTATTATTATTATTATTATTATTATTATTATTATTATTATTACAACTCGTTTATTCGGGAATTGAAAATATGACGTGGAGCGCCATTACCGATTTTTTTTTTTTATGCGCAGGAGTGCCGATAAAGCGTTGGTCAGACTTCTGTCAATGCCCCCCCCCCCTTCGAGGCGCCAGCATTTCCCTTTTGTCCAGCCGAAATATGTATTGTTTTGTATTTTCTACAGTCACCCCTATTTCAAGCTCAAATAACTTCAAACTTATATAATTTAGGAATTAACTCTTTTTTTTCAGATGAAAGAAGGGACTTTAAGGTTTCTTACGCTGCATTGAATGCTTATATAGTCCTAAAACTCAATATTCTGTGAGTAATGGGATTTGAGTGAAAATGACAAAAACCCTGGCACTGGAGCGGACACATTTTTTGCACATGTCTGGCAGTGAATGGGTTAAGAAAATAAAAATCTTCTTTTCATATGTCAGAATTTTTTTAAACATGTTGTCCTCCCTGGCAGGGAGGATAACAACATTTGGAGAATATTTTCCCATTTATAAGTTAATGTTCTAAGGCTTTGGTATGATTCTCGATTGTCAAAAATATCAATTAATGTCACTATTATCACGTATAGCTAAATCAACTTTGGCTAATTTTTGTTCTTTTGGTTCATGAATGAAGATAATGGTCCTTTTCCCATCTCACTGCTCTGTTTCATACCTCAAAAAGGGACTGAATTAAACTTTGAAGCATGACACAAGCACCCCCCGGGGTAGTCACGCAAGTTGGCATGGGCCTCAGCGTTAGCTTAGCGTTGCTCTGATGGACATCTTGTTGGAATTTCAAGCGAGACGTCAAATGATGTAACGCTCCGCTCATGTTTTTTTTTTCATGAGCGTTGAACACGCACCACGTTGACGTGCGCTTTGATTCCGTGTGACACTCACACACGTCAACGTCAATAATCATCGGACGGTTGATTCTCGCTATTCGCGGGGGCCATTTTGACCGAAACAGAATACAGGTTGTTTGTCGGCGGCCATTTTGACTGAGACAGAATACAGCTTATTTGTTGGCGGCCATTTTGACCGAAACAGAATACAGGTTGTTTGTCGGTGGCCATTTTGACTGAGACAGAATACAGCTTATTTGTTGGCGGCCATTTTGACCGAGGCAGAATACAGTTCATTTGTTGGAGGCCATTTTGATCGAGACAGAATACAGTTTAGTTGTCGGCGGCCATTTTGACCGAGTAGAATACAGTTCATTTGTCAGCGGCCATTTTGACCGAAACAGAATACAGTTCATTTGTTGGAGGCCATTTTGACCGAGACAGAATATAGTTTATTTGTCGGCGGCCATTTTGACCGAGACAGAATACAGTTCATTTGCCGTCGGACATTTTGACTGAGACAGAATACAGTTTATTTGTCGGCGGCCATTTTGACCGAAACAGAATGCAGGTTGTTTGTCGGGGGCCATTTTGACTGAGACAGAATACAGTTTATTTGTCGGCGGCCATTTTGACCGAAACAGAATACAGGTTGTTTGTCGGCAGCCATTTTGACTGAGACAGAATACAGCTTATTTGTTGGCGGCCATTTTGACCGAGACAGAATACAGTTTATTTGTCGGGGGCCATTTTGACCGAAACAGAATACAGTTCATTTGTCAGCGGCCATTTTGACCGAAACAGAATACAGTTCATTTGTCGGGGGCCATTTTGACCGAAACAGAATACAGTTCATTTGTCAGCGGCCATTTTGACCGAAACAGAATACAGTTCATTTGTTGGAGGCCATTTTGATCGAGACATAATACAGTTTATTTGTCGGGGGCCATTTTGACCGAAACAGAATACAGTTCATTTGTTGGAGGCCATTTTGATCGAGACAGAATACAGTTTATTTGTCGGGGGCCATTTTGACCGAAACAGAATACAGCTTATTTGTTGGCGGCCATTTTGACCGAGGCAGAATACAGTTCATTTGTTGGAGGCCATTTTGATCGAGACATAATACAGTTTATTTGTCGGGGGCCATTTTGACCGAAACAGAATACAGTTCATTTGTCGGAAGCCATTTTGACCGAAACAGAATACAGGTCATTTGTCGGCGGCCATTTTGACTGAGACAGAATACAGTTTATTTGTCGTGTTAAGCTTCGAGATAATTTTAAAGCTACTCCTGCACTTACATATCGTCACTTTGAATCACCTCCCGACTACCTACTCAGTCTACCCCTCCCAGGCGTGTGCCCACGTTGACCCCTGTGCATGTGTGGGGGCTTATAGATCCAACGAGCCAGGTGTAAGTCGTTGTGATGACAGCTTAACAGCCCATTTGGGCCGGGCCCGAGAGCTAAGCTCATTGGCTAATTAACAAGGTCTTGGCTCGGGGGGCATCGTGTTTGCCTTGACTCCGCCAGATTGCCACTCGGAGTTCTGCGTGTGCGCGCGCGCGTGCGTGTTGCGATTAGCATTGGTGCTTAACTGTAACAGGCTGACATATTAGTGGCGGTAAGTGTGGAGTTTGTACTGTCCTGGCTGCTCAGTATAATAATGATAATACATTTTATTTCAAGCGCCTTTTAAAGCTCTCAAGGACACTTTACAGTCACAGACAAGCATAGATACAATAATAAATAAAGTACAATTATAAATAGAAACAATAGATAGAGCTACACAGAAAATTCAATTTTAAATAAGTGGATTTTAATATAGCTTAAGACAATGACACATGCGGGGTACAGCTGTAGGACACTGAAATTTATCATGAGATCAGATTATTTTTTGGGGGGGACCAAAGATGGTAAATTGGTGGGAAGAAGTGATGGCAACAATCAACCTTATCTTAGCCGAATGAGACCAGCTCGTCGATGTCACACTTTTTCTGGCAATGTTAAAAGAAAATAGACCTCCACAATAGAGATTGTGATAATAAGCATTGAACCCCCACCCCCCAAAAAAATGAACTTTTCATGATAGATACGTCTGTGTAAGCTGTCAGTCGTACAGGAGTGGTCCATCGATGAAATGGTTTTGTCATCTGTACTTCTTTGAAGTTGTCTGCCGTTTCGCTCCTGATCGCTGACGAAGCTTTTCGGATGAGGAGCGAAACGTTTGACACCTTCAAAGACGTACAGATGATGGCGGAAGAAACCTTTTCATTGATCATCATAATAGAGTTTTGAAAGGCGCTTATAAATGAAATGTATCATTATTATTATTATTATTATTATTATTATTATTATTATTATTATTATTATTATTATTATTTTCATTATTATTATTTGTCATTCTTCTTCTTCTTCTTCTTCTTCTTCTTCTTCTTCTTATTATTATTATTATTATTATTATTATTATTATTATTATTATTATTATTATTATTATTATGTAATTCAGTTGTCTTTGACATTTGGAGAAAACCTACAAGTGAATGCAAACATCACACAGAAAGGCCGGTGAGGGATTCAAACCCGCGACGTCAGAGCTTCTGAGGTTCGACAACAACATTCACCATTTTTTTGTTAAAACCTCCATTGATCCATGGCCGCTGCTTGGTAACACCCTCACCACCTCCCGCTCCCCCATAGCCCCAACTATCGCTCCTCTGTGACCCAAATCAGAAGTTCTCCCAGAAGACCCAAAGCTCAAAACAACGCGTGTATTGTGTCTGAGGCACATGTGTGTGTGTGTGTATGTGTGTGTGAGCATGCGGTTTCATGTATCAGGACTAAAGTGGAACCAGAAGCCAGCCGAGGTCTTGAACAGTTGAGGTTTCGGGAGCGTGGCTCCCGCAACGAAGCAATTTTGCACCACGACAATGCAAAACATTCTCATCTGAAAGCTGAAATGTAACTTTGATGAGACGCCGTGTGCAAATTATCGGAATGTTTGGGTTTTTGTTTCAAAGCACGTTTGACCCGATAGAAAACAATGGGAGTTGAAATAATTTATTGCTGGGAAAAATGTAGCTGTTGTAAAACTTTTACAGTGAGACCTCAACTTACGAACTTAATTGGTTCCCAGACAGAAGTGTGTAAGGCGAAAAGTGTGTATCTCAAAAAAAAATTCC
This sequence comes from Hippocampus bargibanti, assembly GCF_051943395.1. NCBI lineage: Eukaryota > Metazoa > Chordata > Actinopteri > Syngnathiformes > Syngnathidae > Hippocampus > Hippocampus bargibanti. The sequence continues at coordinate 5,450,491 of NC_142738.1, read as the reverse complement.
CATAGCAAACCATTAAAATGGGAATAATCCGTTCCCGGGTTTCCATAAAATATACTTTTCAACTAAATAAGCCTTAAAACTACACACAGCATACCTTATTCTATGTATAATAAATGTGCTATTGTATTATAATGAAATAAATACACTGCATTGTATCATAAAGTCACTTTATTTACATTTGTGATGGTTATTTATGGCTTGATGGAATGGCGTTGGAGGTCGAAGGTCAAATGGAATTGCTGTTTGGAAAGAGAGGCGCATTACATGACGACTGTAATTAAAGAAATAAACTGCTGTAAAATAAAGTTTTATTTACCTTTTTGATGGTCGTTGATGGCTTATGGAAGGAGAGTCACCTTGAAAGGACTGTTGGTAACTTAACCTCTGGTGCTGTTCGGTCGTGTGCTTCCGCCGAAGATCACACCGCCAGCCGTGGTGGGTGTGTATTATGAAAACAGTGCTTATTATAAGGTTTAATTTTCATAAATTTGACGTTTGTAAGACAAAAAGTTTGTACGTTGAGGTCTCACTGTATTTGCTGTATGGAAAATTATGCTTTTTAACTCATTCACTGCAAAAACGTGTCATTGTCACTTGAATTCCAGGACACACAGAATATTGAGTAAACATTCAAAACAGCATTAGAAACCTTAGACTATCTTCTTTCATCAAAAAAATAGTTAATTCCTAAATTATATGGGGCTGGAGTTGTATGAGTTGTAAATGAGGGTAGGCAACTTTTCGGAGTTGTCTGCCCTGGTGTCTGCTAACTTTTTCTCATTCAAACACTGGTTAATTTTCTTTAAATAAAAAAGTCCAAATAAAAATCCAACAGAATATTAACATCCTGGATGGTTTGGTAAGCAAATCAAGCGCACTATGGATGGAAACCGTAAATCAGATAACATCTGGATTCCAGTGGCGGCTTATAAATCGAGACTTAACTCAGTCACTTTGAATACAACGCAAAAGAAATACTGTCGTGTCACAAAAGCTGAGAATGATCTGGTCTTTTCTGTGAAGAGAAATGTTTCCCCATCAGCCCCCAACCAACACCCCCCCATCCTGACACTTATCGGCCACCTCGCTCGTCCTCCGCTTGATGAAGGGACGCCGGGGAATTTTGATACTAGCCGCCTTTCTAAACAACACTTGATCCCGACAGATAACGATCCATGTAGGGTAAGAAACACGGCCACCCCCCCGCCACCCAACCCGACCTCCGTACGTTGTATTTACCATCATGGGAGGTATGAGAAATTGTACACACAAGTTGCGTTTTCCTGCTTAAGTGCATCTATAAATTGTGGAGGTTATTTGTTATGAGTCCCAAGGAACGCTAGCTTGTTAGTGCCATAAATCTCATTGAAATAATATGATTCATTATGTCTTGGCTAGTTCACCCCCACACACACACATCAAAAGTAACGCCAATTAGCAAAAGGGACCGAGTCAATGCTGAAGATTTGACACGAAGATTTGAGTTCAAGCTAGCAAGAAATGTGTTAGCATGTTACCAGTAAAAAAAAGTGCTTACATTGTTTACACTTTTTATTTCCACTTTTCAAGAAAGTTTCTGATCCAACAAGCAGGAAAATATTCCCATATACTTGAGTTTAAGCTAGCAAAACATGTGTTAGCATGTTACCAGTAAAAAAATGTGCTTACATTGTTTACACTTTTTATTTCCAATTTTCAAGAAAGATTCTGATCCAACAAGCAGGAAAATCTTCCCATACACTTAAGTTTAAGCTAGCAAGAAATGTGTTAGCATGTTACCAGTAAAAAAAAATGTGCTTACATTGTTTACACTTTTTATTTCCAATTTTCAAGAAAGATTCTGATCCAACAAGCAGGAAAATGTAACCATACTCTTGAGTTTAAGCTAGCAAGAAATGTGTTAGCATGTTATCAGTAAAAATGTGCTTACATTGTTTACACTTTTTATTTCCAATTTTCAAGAAAGATTCTGATCCAACAAGCAGGAAAATCTAACCATACTCTTGAGTTTAAGCTAGCAAGAAATGTGTTAGCATGTTATCAGTAAAAAATGTGCTTACATTTTTTATACATTTTATTTCCAATTTTCAAGCTTTTGATCTAACAAGCAGGAAAATCTTCCCATACACTTGAGTTTAAGCTAGCAAGAAATGTGTTAGCATGTTATCAGTAACAAAATGTGCTTACATTGTTTACACTTTTTATTTCCAATTTTCAAGAAAGATTCTGATCCAACAAGCAGAAAAATCTTCCCATACACTTCAGTTTAAGCTAGCAAGAAATGTGTTAGCATGTTATCAGTAAAAATGTGCTTACATTTTTTTCCACATTTTATTTCCAATTTTCAAAAAAGATTCTGATCCAACAAGCATAAAAATCTAACCACATTCTTGAGTTTAAGCTAGCAAGAAATGTGTTAGCATGTTATCAGTAACAATGTGCTTACATTTTTTCCACATTTTATTTCCAATTTTCAAAAAAGATTCTGATCCAACAAGCATAAAAATCTTCCCATACACTTGAGTTTAAGCTAGCAAGAAATGTGTTAGCATGTTATCAGTAAAAAATGTGCTTACATTTTTTATACATTTTATTTCCAATTTTCAAGCTTTTGATCTAACAAGCAGGAAAATCTTCCCATACACTTGAGTTTAAGCTAGCAAGAAATGTGCTTACATTTTATACACATTTTATTTCCAATTTTCAAGAAAGATTCTGATCCAACCAGCAGAAAAATCTTCCCATACACTTGAGTTTAAGCTAGCAAGAAATGTGTTAGCATGTTATCAGTAAAAAATATGCTTACATTTTTTACATTTTTTACATGTGCTACATAAACATTCAATGCAGCGTAAGAAACTTTAGACTCTTTTCTTTCATCAGAAAAAAAGAGTTAGTTTCTAAATTATATGGTTCTGGAGTTATATGATTTTAAAATGAATGCGGTTGTCCAAAATACAATGCAATACATACATATTGGTTGATATAGCGCTTTAACAACAGCTAAAGCTGGAACAAAGCGCTAACTTGGAAAAAATGGAAATACTGCCCCTTGTGGAAGGGAACAACACATTTCCAGAGGTCTAGTCAACGTGTTATCGGCGCCCAAACAAGAAACACCAAAACCCAAACAAATTCGGGAATGGCGCTCTACGTCATATTTTCAATTTCCGAATGAATTCCGGAATGGCAGTGAATGAGTTAAAGAAAAAAAAACCAGGAACGTACCCCAGAAGTGGATAATAACAACCAAGGTCTTGTATGTGTGAGTGTTTACGTGTTTTTATGTGTTTGTGGGTCTGTGTGTGCGCACATATAATACTCAAGTTAGGACAAAGTAGAGTAACAAAGTATTTTCATTGGGTTACTTTCTCCTTCTGGCTACAATCCTAATCCCTTGCGTAAAACGTAAAAGCCGCTCTTGAGAAGGAGGAAGCGAGCGTCTCGTGAGCGCAACAATGGGACCCATACGCTGAACATTAAGCCCCCTCACAATAGACACGACGTGTGCGGCCGTGCTGAGTGCAGCCCTCGTTGCACCTTTTGTCGCCATCTGGCCGTCACCACAAACCTTCCATTGTGCTCGACGTCTCTCAACCAAATCGGGCCAGCCCTTGGGTGGTGCTGTCGACGCTGTACTTGATCCCAAGTGCACGCGTGTGTATGTTTCTTCAATGTGGGGCTGAGCCGAGTGATCTATTATGACATCACGTCTGCGTTTAGTCGATATTTTTGGGGGTGGTGGGGTTTGGGGGGGTGGGTGGGTCTCATTTACTCAGATCGCAAAAAAAAAGGCACAAAAATGCATGTTGATTTTGTTGGCTTTTCACCATGGAATATTATGGTTTGCATTGCAAAAGCACCAACTGTTTGAAGTGATGACATTGGAAATGTTTGAGGGAGAAGCCAACAGTCACATTTGTAAATTTCAGAAAACACATGCATCGCTGTGAAAATACAGTAAAAACAAATTTTGTTTCATTGAATTTGTCTCAAAAGTGTGACGATTAAAATTTGCACAATTTTACGTTTAAACTCATTTTACTGCCATTCACCAATTTATTTTGGAATTGAAAATATGACGTCGAGCTCCATTGTTATTTTCATACTTGGGTGCCGATAAAATGCTGGTCAGACCTCTGGCAATGTTTTTTACCTTACACAAGGGGGCAGCATTTCCCCTTTTTCTACGTGAGCACATTGTTTCACCTTCAGCTGTTGTTAAGGCGCTATATAAACCAATATGTATGTATTACATATTATTTTGGACTGCTGCCCTCATTTCAAGCTCATATTACTCCAGAGTCATATAATTTAGGAATTAACTATTTTTTTCCTGATGAAAGAAGAGAGTCTAAGGTTTCTAACGCTAAATTGAATGTTTATGACGTCCTAAAACTTAATATTTTATGGGTCCTGGAATTCAATTGACAATGACAAAAACCCTGGCACTGGAGTGGACACAGTTTTGCACATGTCTGGCAGTGAATGAGTTAAATATAAAACATCACATCTTGAAAGACGCTGGCGCATGCGGTTGCCACTGCTCACCCACAGAAAAACGTATCCTGTGACTGTAAAGTGACCTTAAGAGTTTTGAAAGGCGCTTATAAATGAAGTGTATTATTATTATTATTATTATTATTATTATTATTATTATTATTATTATTATTATTATTATTATTATTATTATTATTATTATTATAAAACTGCACTCAGAGACCACTGATTGTAAAATTATCTTCATACATGAAAATGCTGAGTCGATAAATTTGATCATTCCTGGTATCATGACTCCTTCTTGCGACAACCTCCATCAAGTCATTAAAATATTTATTAATCAAATCGTGCATGCCACATTAAGCCGTTTACTGCTCTGACAATGCATAAAAGACACTTTTGCAATTTTGCAACAAATAAAAAAAATAATAAACAAACAAATTCCTTGTGTGTTCTACATACTTGGCAATAAAGATGATTCTGATTCTGATTCTGAAATGTAAAAAAAATAAATGCATGCATATGCAAACACATAAATAAATATATCAACAAATAACGGAATAAATAAATAACTAAATAAATAAATGAAATAAATACAAAAATACATAAATAAGTAAATAAATAAATACAAAAATACATAAATAAGTCAATAAATTAATAAATAAATAAATACATAAATAAACAAACACGTAAAAAAATAAATGCATGCATATGCAAACACATAAATAAATATATCAACAACTAACGGAATAAATAAATAAATAAATAAATACAAAAATAAGTAAATAAATAAATGAAATAAATACAAAAATACATAAATAAGTCAATAAATTAATAAATAAATAAATACATAAATAAATACATAAATAAACAAATAAATAAATAAACAAACACATGTAAAAAAATAAATGCATACATATGCAAACACATAAATAAATAAATAAATAAATACATAAATGAAATAAATACAAAAATATATTAATACATACATAAGTCAATAAATAAATAAATACATAAGTCAATAAATAAATAAATAAATAAACACACACACAAACTAATAAATAAATAAATTAATTAATTAATAAATAAATGCACTAATACACACATATACACACAAATACACAAAAACATAACGACATAAATACATCTGTTTTTCAGAGCCGGCGTGCATGGACAGTCTCCTCTCCAAGGATTGGAAGGAACGTGTGGACTGCCTCGACGCCACAGAGCTGCTGGGCGACGTCAAAGGTACGTCATCCATCTTTGTCGATGTACAGAGAGCTCCTCTAGGCAACCTCAGAGCGTCCCCTAAAATAAGGTCTGTTATTCGGCGGTATGTAAACAACAAAAGCGGATGCAAATCAAACTGCGCATAAAAAAATGCAAACAGGCTGTAATTCTTTTCTTTTATGTACATACTTTGAGCATGAATGCGCTCCCGGATGCATTAGACTTGATTTAAAAGTGTACACAATGTAAATGTGACGCTGATGAAGATGGGGCGGTGTACGTTTAAAAACCCCCATGACAAATGCCGGAAAAGTTTTTTGCGGCCAATCAGATTTCAGGCTCTACGTGTTGCCAAGTCAAATTTTTGGGTTCCCAGATTTGTTGGTCAACGCAATGTGACGGGCAATTTGAACTAGCAAAACAGCTCTTTCAAAAAATTCGCCAAGGTGTATATATTTAATAAGTAGATGTTATTACTGTTAACTCATTCACTGCCATTCACAAATGTGTTCGGGAATTGAAAATATGACGTAGAGCGCCATTTCCAAATTTGCTTGGGTTTTGATTTTTCTTCCTGGGGTGCTGATAAAGCGCTGGCGGAGAGGGGTTGCATTACCTTTTTTTCCAGGTTAGCGCTTTGTTCCAGCTTCAGTTGTTGTTAAATCGCTATATTAACCAATATTTATGGTTTGGATTGGATTTGCATTTGCCTTTATTAGTCTCGCAGTGGAGAAATTTACATTTCACATCAAGATTGCATTGTATTTTGTACAGACGGCCTCATTTCAAGCTCATATAACTCCAGATATCCCATATAATTTAGGAATTAACTCTTATTTTCTGATGAAAGAAGAGAGTCTATTGGCTAGCTAGCTGGATTTCCATTTATTTGAGTTACTTCCAGGTTGAGTGAACGCTGGCGCGTGTGGCTGCCGCTGCTTACACACAGAAAAACTTATCCTCTGACTGTAAAGTGACCATGAGAGTTTTCAAAGGCACTTATAAATGAAATGTATGATGATGATGATGATGATGATGATGATGATGATTATTATTATTATTATTATTATTATTATTATTATTATTATTATAAGGTTTCCTATGCTGCATCAAATGTATATGTAGTCCTAAAACTCAATATTCAAAGTCAAAGTCAGCTTTATTGTCAAATATGCTAATATGCATGACATACAGCACAGATGAAATTACTGTCCTCTCGGACCCAGAATGCAAGGCACTTATAATGACTTTAACAAACATAATAAACACGAAAATGCCAATTTGCATGGAGAGGGGAGCCGTTGCGTGTTCTGTGGGTCCTGGAATTTGAGTGACAATGACAAAAACCCTGGCACTGGAGTGGAGACATTTTAGCACATGTCTAACAGTGAATGAGTTAATTCATGTCCTTATCGTGTTATTTGAACATTCGTACAATATTGGTGTTTGTCCGAGATTGGTCTTTGTCTGATTCAAACGGTACTGATGTTTTCGATACGAAGCTATAACGGCTCGAATGAATTTTCCCATTTAAGTAAATGAGACTGCAGCATAGTCATCAAATTTTACATGTTATTCTTATTATTATTTATGAGTCTTTTTCTTTTTTTTAGGGAAAAAAAACCTGGTGATACTGTGTCACATAATTCAAGTATTTTTAAATATCCTCAAATAAATTACGGAATACCGGCAATATAACAGGAACTTTTTTTTTTCATTCTCATCATAATAACTCAAAATTTTCAATTCATATGTGCATATCATCATATGTTTTTTGAAACAATTTATTTGAATAAACAAAGTCAGAAAACACTTCACATTTTAAACCCGACATCTGTCTTCCAGTCAGCCTGCGTGATTATCATACAACAATAATAACGATGCCTATGTAGCATACGCGATGCATGCAGAAAGGGTGTGTCTCCTCCGTGTGTGACTGTAATGTTGAACAAAGGCCGATGACAAACATTTGCAATGCAAACACGCCGAAAATTGACTTTTGATACTTTTACAGAGAACGGGACACTTATTACATTGCATCATCAATGATATTTATGCTTATTAACAGCAGAATCAATATTGGGTCTGTGTGAATTTCAGGTTTGTCATGAATGAAACGGAAGAGGGAAAAAAACACAATGCCTAATGTTTTAACATGCTTAACAACCGCACACAACACACTCACGCAAACGATAAAAAAATGAATCCATCTATCAATCAATTCTTCTATCCTCAAAAGTCACACATTACATTTATCTTCACATCCACTTCTTTTGTGCTCCCTCACTTTAGTATGGTGTTCCACAGGGTTCAATATTGGGGCCCCTGTTGCTTTCAATGGATTTCTTATCTTTGGAATCCATCTGAACAGAGCATGTTATTTCCTTTCACGACTATGTTAAAAGATGAGGAGACCTTGGCCCAAATGGAGGAGTTTAAAGGACAACCGACACCATTTTTTGGTTTCCTCACTGACATCAGAAAAACATTTTATAGCATCTAAAATACCCAAAACACGCAGGCTGATATTTTTAGTCAAATGCAAAACACCAATAAAAATGACTTAAAATGTCCCCAAACTACTTCAAAATGACCTCGAGGATGGCGAGTTTCAGAAGGTCCCGCCCCCTTGTTCGTGATGTCACGCCAGGAAATCTTGTCGTGCTCTAGAATCAAAACAATGGCTTCAGATTCGGAGAAGATGCTTTCTTGTTACTCATCAAGTTATGAATATGATTCAAATATTCTGAAGAGGAAAGCATAAATGTTTGCAATCGATTAAATAAGTCCTTTCGTGTCATTTTGAGCCGTCAGGCCTCCAATGTAGCGTCCCAGAAAATGCACAAGATGGCGCCCAAGCTCCATTGGAAATAGGCTGATTTGTCTGCTGGGAATTTGTGTCAACTAGTATCAAATAGTAGTCTTGGTGCAACACACAATGATTCACCATCGCGTTATTTATGTTTTCCTTCTAATTTCACCATCATCACGGATCAACACAAAGTTTTCAGACCAAAATAGATTGTGTGTCGCTTTCTCAGTCAGGGGCATTCCTGACGTGACGTCATGTCAGGAATAGTCACCAACTCGAAAACAAGACTTCCTGAATATTCAGTTCAAGTCTTAAAACGTAAAATATAGCTATATGCGGTGGAATCTTTTTAAAATACGCTCAGTAGAAGTCATTTGAAGTGATTTTACAAATTATGGACACAACTTGTCCGGAGACGTCGGTTGTCCTTTAAGTATCTGTGGGTCTTGTTCATGAACGAGGGTTTGAGGGAGCGAGAAATTGACAGGCGGATCGGTGATGGCATCTACTGTGATACGGACTTTGTACCGATCTGTCATGGTGAAGAAGGAGCTGAGTCAAAAGACAAAGCTCTCAATTTACCGGTCGATCTACGTCCAAACCCTCATCTATGGTCACAAGGTATGGCTGGTGACTGAAAGATCCAAGAATGTCGTGACCGAAAGATCTGAGAATCTCGAGAAACTAACAAGATACAAATGGTCTCCGTAGGGTGTCCGGGCTCGGATAAGCTCGGTCATCCGGGAGGAGCTCAGAGTCGAGCCACTGCTCCTCCACAGAGACAGGAACCAGATGAGGTGGCTCGGGCATCTGATGGTGAGATGTTCCGTGCACACCCCACTAGCCGAAGACCCTAGAGGACGATCCAGGACCCGCTGGTGAAAATATTTCTCTCAGATGGCTTGGGAATGCCTCGGGATCCGCCAGAAAGAGCTAGAAGGAGTGGCTAGGGAGAAGGAAGTCTAGGCTTCCCTACTGAAGCCGACCTGACCCCGGATAAGTGCCAGAAGATGGATGGATGGATGGATGGATTATGTTCGATTTACATCATTGAACTTATTCAGTTTCAATGAAAAGAAAACAGTCATGATGGCTGTAAAAACCTGACTTTCCACCGTCCAGTAGCGTCATACTGCTACCCTTTGTGGAACAGCACAAGATTGACTCACTTGGGGTTTGTTTGGAGCTTGGTCGCAAAGGCGATGAGAACCACGAGACCACTGTTTGCTACCCAAAGAAAAATAACCAAAAGCCTGAAAAACAAAAACGACAAGGAGAGGAGAATGTTTCCTTTGATACAGGGGTGCTATGGGCTAATTCTTTCAGTGTTGCTTGTGTTTGTGCGCGTGAGTGTGTCTGGTTTGCGTGTTCGTGTATGTGTGCATGTGTGTGTTGGGGGGCACAAAATGCACCCCCTTAAATCCCCCCTCCCCACAAAAGGGGACTACAATGGAGACTTTGTTAGTATGCAGGTAATGTCGGGGCCACCCTTCAGTCTCTCTACGTGGCCCCAGGGCAGGACCTTGGAGACAAACATACAGAAACACACACACATACACACACGAATACACACACACACATGCACACACACGCACACACACGCATACACACGCATACCTACACACACACACACACACACACACACACACACACACGCAATCCAACTTCCAAACATCAACACATATTCCAACTCATGTTGCTGTCAAACTCCTGCAAAAAAAAAACTTTTGTTGCAATTTTGTCTTATCGATTATGGACATTTCCATTGGTCGATGGAAACTTAACTACAGTCAAGTCTCGTTATATCGATATTCTCGGGAGTCGGAAAAAATATCGATATAACCGGACTATCGATATATCCGATCCTGCGGGCATGTAAATTTTCTCCTTGAGTTCATAGAAATAGTATCGTAATAAGCAGTACTATCGATATAACCAATATCGATATAACGAGACTTTACTGTAAAACAGAGAAAAAAGAAAAAAACAACTTTCACACATCCTCTCTCACACTCACACAAACTTTGACACAGAGATACACTTTATATGAAAAAAACACATAATAAAATACACATAATAAAAAATAAATAAATACAAACACACACAAAAATGCATGCTCACCCCCCCCCAAATAAATCTCACAAAAAATTGCATGAGAAACTCTCACACAGTAAACAAGACATTCACACTAATCCCAAAAACGAAAAAATAAAAAAAAACATTCACACATCCTCCCTCACACACAAACTTTGACACGCATAAACATCTCACATGCAAAAAATCCTTCACGTAATGAAAACAATTTAAAAAAACTCTCATGCTCACCCCCCAAAAAATCTCACATTCACCCAAAAAAATAACAATAAAGTGCATGAAAACTCTCACACGGTAAATGAGACTTTCACACTAATCCCACAAAAAAAGAAGAAAAAACTCACATCCTCACTCACACACAAACTTTGACACACAGGAACATCTCACATGCAAAAAACCCTTCACATAATATAAAAAAAACTTTTGCAAAACAAAACCTCTCCTGCTCATACCCCCCAAAAAATCTCATATACACAAAAAAAAAAGATTTCCATGAAAAACTCACACTGTAAACAAGACTTTCACACAAATCCCCTCCCCCCAAAAAAGACAAATAAACATTCACACATCCTCACTCACACACACAAATTCACCTTTTCTGCAAAACACGTTCACATACTAAAAAAAAATACAAATACAAAAAAACTCTCATGCTAACCCCCCCAAAAAATCTTACAAACACCAAAAAAAAACATTTGCATGAAAAACCCACACAGCAAACAAGACTTTCATACTCATCATCCCCCCCCAAAAAAACTTTCACACATCCTCACTCGCACACACACTTTGACACACAAAATCACCTTGTATGCAAAAAACCTTCACATAATAAAAAAAAATTAAAAACACAAAAAAAACTCATGCACACCCCCCGAAAAATCTCACATACACAAAAAAGTAACATTCGCATGAAACAATTCTCATACAATAAACAAGACTTTCACACTCATCCCAAAAAATCTCACATTCACCAAAAAATGGCATAAAAACTCTCACACAGTAAACAAGACTTTCACACTAGCCCCCGCAAAAAAGAAACAAATATTCACACATCCTCACACAAACACACACAAATGCCTTATATGCAAAAAACCTTCACAGAATATCAAAAATAACTTACACAAAAAACTCATGCTCAAACCCCCTAAAAATCTCACATACAGCCCAAAAAAATTGCATGAAAAATTCTCACACAGTAAACACGAATTTCACACGACTAATCACCCCGCCCAAAAAAGACAAAGAAACTTTCACACATCCTCACTCACACACACAAGCTTTGACACACAGAAATGCCTTATGTGCAAAAAACCTTTATACATAATACACATAATATAAAAAAACTTTGATAAACACAAAAAAACTCATGCTCAAACCCCCCAAAAATCTCACGTACAGTCCAAAAAAAACATTTGCATAAAAAACTCACACAGTAGACTTTCATACCCATCCCCCCAGAAAAAAGAAAAAAAATCACACATCCTCACTCACACATACAAACTTCGACACACCTTACATCAAAAAAACAGTAAAAAAATACAACCACACACAAAAAAACTCTCATGCTCACAGACCCCCTCTAAAAATCTCATATATACCCCCAAAAAATCCATGAAAAACTCTCACACAATAAGACTTTCACACTGATCGCAAAAATGAAAAAAAAGGAAACAAACTCACACATTCTCACTCATACACATAAACTTTGACACAAACACACAAAAAACCTATCATGATCACCCCCCCAAAAAATCTCACATTCACCAAAAAAATGGCATAAAAAACTCTCACACAGTAAACAAGACTTTCACACTAGTCCCCCAAAAAAGAAAAAAAATATTCACACATCTTCACTCACACACACAAGCTTTGACACACAAAAATGCCTTATGTGCAAAAAACCTTCACATAATATAAAAAAAACTTTGATAAACCCAAAAAAACTCATGCTCAAACCCCCAAAAAATCTCACGTAAAGCCCAAAAAAACATTTGCATAAAAAACTCACACAGTAGACTTTCATACCCATCCCCCCAGAAAAAAGAAAAAAAAAATCACACATCCTCACTCACACATACAAACTTCGACACACCTTACATCAAAAAAACAGTAAAAAAAAATACAAACACACACAAAAAAACTCTCATGCTCACAGACCCCCTCTAAAAATCTCATATATACCCCCAAAAAATCCATGAAAAACTCTCACACAATAAGACTTTCACACTGATCGCAAAAATGAAAAAAAAGGAAACAAACTCACACATTCTCACTCATACACATAAACTTTGACGCAAACACACAAAAAAACCTATCATGCTCACCCCCTCAAAAAATCTCACATTCACCAAAAAAAATGGCATAAAAAACTCTCACACAGTAAACAAGACTTTCACACTAGTCCCCAAAAAAAGAAAAAAATATTCACACATCCTCACTCACACACACAAGCTTTGACACACAGAAATGCCTTACGTGCAAAAAACCTTCACATAATATAAAAAAACTTTGATAAACACAAAAAAACTCATGCTCAAACCCCCAAAAAATCTCACGTAAAGCCCAAAAAAACATTTGCATAAAAAACTCACACAGTAGACTTTCATACCCATCCCCCCAGAAAAAAGAAAAAAAAAATCACACATCCTCACTCACACATACAAACTTCGACACACCTTACATGAAAAAAACAGTAAAAAAAATACAAACACACACACAAAAACTCTCATGCTCACAGACCCCCTCCAAAAATCTCATATATATCCCAAAAAATCCATGAAAAACTTTCACACTGATCGCAAAAATTAAAAAAAAGGAAACAAACTCACACATTCCCACTCATACACATAAACTTTGACACTAACACACAAAAACCTATCATGCTCACCCCCCAAAAAAATCTCACATTCACCAAAAAAAATGGCATAAAAAACTCTCACACAGTGAACTTTCACACGAATTGCAAAACCAAATCCCCCAAAATGTCTCAAATAACCGGACAAAAAAAACACAAAAACCTATCACACTATAACAAAACACTCCCACGCACCCAAATTAGCAAAGACTTGTGAATTGAATTTTATGGCAAAAATTAAAAATAAATAAAACACATTATCCAAAAATTCTTGGTGAAATAGAGGCTTGTAAATCGCAAAACACAACATGTTGTCATCTGAATGGCAACTTTAATGACTTTTTGTATAACCTTCTCCTTTCTGCACTCTGAAGAATCTTGAAGTCGACAAAAGCTTGTAAACGCAAGTGGCTTTTATTATTGCGGGAGTGCAGACATAAGGCAACAAACGTTGGCTCGGCGTGTGCCGGCATGACTTATAAGCAGCCGGATTTTCCGCATGTGTGAAAAAGCAAGTTTTCATTGTTGCAATTTATTTTTTTTTTTTTTTGCCGTGACATTGGCTGAAGGAGCGCTTTGAGTCGAAGGCACTTCGAGTTACACAAGTGTCGTCGTTCAGTGGAAGTTCTCATCAATTTGATTATGTGTGTTTATATATAAAAAAGAAAAGTAAAATTCCTTCGCAAGGTTGAAAAAAAAATATGCACTACCTTAAGTGGGAAACGAATAACACATTTGTGTCTCAAGGTTACAGCCAAAATTATTTAGCATTTATCTATTTATTTAATTATTAATTAATTTATTTATGATTTTATTTATTTATTTGTTTGTTTATTTATTTTTGTATTTATTTATTTATTGTACAGTGATACCCTGGCGTACAAACTGAATTGGTTCCCAGACAGAGCGTGTAAGGCAAAAAGTGTGTATCCCAAAAATTAATTTCACATAGGAAACCATTAAAATGAGAATAATCCGTTTCCAGGTCCCCATAAAACCTCATTTTCTACTTGCTAATTTTCTAAGCCTTAAAACTACACAAAATATACCTTATTATATGTATAATAAATGTGATGTGGTATTATAATTAAAGAAATAAACAGTACAGTATAATAAAGTTGTTTTATTTACCTTTGTGATTGTCGTTGCTGGCTTGATGGAATGGAGTGGCCGGTTTCATCAGCATTAAACACTTGTTGAGGAACATAGCCTTCTTTTACCATCTTGAGGAATGATCCCTTGTAGGTGCTTTCTCTGTGATAATTTCATCTAGTTCCTCATCTATTGTGTTCTGTTTAGCTGGGTTGATAGCTTTTTGCATCAAGCGTACAGATGGCTTGTGCGGATTGTTTGTGGAGCCTGATTGATGGGATATTTTAACCTTGCAGTCTACACTCTGCCTTTGAACCATCAAAGTTGAAACTCTCAATGTTGTCTGCCTGTCTCTTTAATGTTTAACCCCCCCCCCCCTCACTGCTGCATTCTTGACCAATCACGTGGCTTTAACCGACGACTGGGGGTGGGGAATAGAGGATCAAAACAAGCCGGCTGCCATGTTCTTGTTAGGAGAACGGGCTCGCTCGCGAACGACACATCCCTCATTATGGCAAATTTCTCATAAATTTAACGTTTGTTAACCGAAAAGCTCATAAGCCAAGGGGTCCGTAAACCGAGGTATCAGTGTATTTATGCATATTATTTGTTTGTTTGTTTATTTATTGATTTTACAAATCATCAAAAACCTCAAGAAATAGCTTTCAAGTGTCAAAAGAAGTTCACCTCCCTTATTCTCCAAATAGACTGGCATTGATTGGTTTGTTTGACGGTGCAGGAACGACCGAGTCTCTGGAGGAGAAGGAGCACCAACTGTCCACCATGATCAGCCAACTGATCAACCTGAGGGAGCAGCTCCTCTGCGCCCATGATGAGCAGAAGAAGATGGCCACCTCGCAGCTGGAAAAACAGCGGCAACAGATGGACCTCGCACGGCAACAGCAGGAACAGGTCCAAGACTCAATAATTATTATTTTTTTTAGAATAATTCTGCTCATCAAGGCCTAATCTAGTGAGCTGATTGTTTTAATGTTTTAAGCATTTTCAACAGCACCCTCCCATGGTTCATCCCTGGTACCTAAAGCAATGTTTTTATAAAATAAAAATTATATTTAACTCATTTACTGACAGAAATGTGTCAACTCCGGTGCCAGGGAATTCCAGGACCCACAGAATATTGAGTTTTAGGACTACATAAACACTCACTACAGCGTTAGACTCTCTTCTTTAATCAGAAAAAAAGGTAATTCCTAAATGATATGGGTCTGGAGTTATCTGAGCTTGAAATTGGGGCAGCTGTCCAAAATGCAATGCAATATATAAATATTGGTTTATATAGCGCTTTAACAACAGCTGAACAACTGGAACAAAGAGCTAACATGGAAAAAAAAGGGAAATGCTGCCCCCTTGTGGGAAAGAAAAAAACTTTGCCAGAGGCCATGGCAGCGCTTTATCGGCACCCAAGCATAAAAAAACGGAAAACATTTGGGAATGGTCCTCTATGTCATATTTTCAATTCCCGAATAAATTCGTGAATAGCAGTGAATGAGTTAATAACATTGCTGAATGTAGAATAATTTTAACACTATAATGAAATAAAAATGTTTTCCCATTTTTAAAAATGAAATCAGCAAATTTTATTTGTGAAAAATAACATTTTTTTTTTGCACACAGTTGGCTGTGTATTTTTAAACTTAAATCAGATAGTTATCTAAGAATAAGACAAATCTTTAGTAATACAAATCTAACAAGCTCTAAACCAGGGGTGTCAAAGTCATTTTTTGCTGCGGGGCCACATTGTAGTTATGCTTTCCTCTCGAGGGCCGTTATGAATTTGGGGACCCCATTAGAATGTTTAAATCCCTTCAAATATTACATATAGAGCACACAGCAAATTAATGAATAACTCATTTTCAAATCTGAAGTCAAGAATAATGACTTTTATTGTGGTTGACATCCAAAAATATGCAATTTTGGCTCAGATTTTAGCAATCATCATGGAATTTAACACGTTTGATTTGCTTTCGCGGGCCGAAAAAAATGATGTGGCGGGCCGGATTTGGCCCGCGGGCCTTGACTTTGACACCTGTGCTCTAAACTGAAGACACCTCAAGAGGAAACAGTTGAAGTGTTATATTTCTATCAAAGACTTGCGATGATTTAATTATTTGAAACAAACCTCATAAAGGATTTTAATGCAATTTGAGAGCCCAGATTGATGTGATTTATCAAGGTCATTGATCTATTTATTGAAAATAGATTGTGGCCTAGTGGGATGGTGTGCTAGCGTGTTAGCATCTAGACGTGAATTGTGGCCTACAGCAACTTTTTGCGGGTGTCATTTTTGTATTTGCACTTTTTACTGTTTTTTCGGGTGAAATTAACTGTTGAAAGTTCATCAGTGCCTCCGGCAGTCCTTGCACATGTGGAAAGGCAGTACAGTGGGTTTATCTTTTTTTTTTTCTTTGACTTACAACAAGGTCTGAAAGTAACAATAATAAAAAAAGACAAATAAATAAATTAATTCATGAATAAATACATAGACAAAAACCCAAATAAAAATAAAGAAATTCACAATTAATTTAATAAATAGAAAATTGAATGAATGGATGAGTGAATGAATGAATGAACGAATCAATCAATCACGAAGACGACTGATATTGCGTTTGTGGAAGTACGCAGACCGGGTTAAGTTATTTATAGTGTGCTGATTACCACATTGCGCCACCATATGCCGGATGCCGCTAAAAATCTCTCCTATGATCCTCAACAGCTATTTCGTTGCTTCCACAGAGGTGACAGGATATGCGCTAAATGTGCTTTTCTGACTGCTATTTGTTTCAGCAGCATTTTTGGGTTTCAACTTTACGGTCTTACCTTGAGGCCGATTGAAGAGCAAACACATTTTCTTGCTCATAAAATGGAAATGTTGCATTGATGGGTGTCACCTTGCCTATATGAGCAAATGAGCTTTTCTCGGAAAGGAGTCATTAGCACATCAGCCCGAAGTGGAACGTATTTGCAGGTGTCACACCTCATAAATAATTAGCAGGTTGCCATTAAAAACAACAGAGGTGAGGCCGTTTCTCGTTAGCACCGACAGCGTTAGCGTCTTGGTCAGCGCATGACAGGGCTGCGCATTTGGCCGAGAGCCCGTCACAACACATTCCGGCACTCAGCGGCTCACAAAGGAAGGAAAAGAAGAAATGATCGAGTTTTACATCCAGCAGTCATCTGGCTGTTGAGACAAGATAGGCTGCAAAACGCCCCGCAGAGAAAAGGTGCCTTTAATGAAATATGACATGCGCACAAATGGGTTGCCGCCTTCCATTCGGCGACCTGTAATTACGCCGCCGAATAAATATATAGATATAGAATGACCCATCCTGGAGGCAGCGCTTTCACTTTTTATTCTTCATCAGGTGCTTCACCGTTGGCGATGAATCTCTGATGTTTGAAGCAAAACAAACCTGCGTCAGATCGGGTGTTCAGACATGTCGGATTGGCCCAGACACGTCCGCGTTTTCTTTTTTTTTTTTTTTTGTCCTAAAGATACCGTAAAATCTGCATGCTGTTTTTGACGCAAGAAATAGAAATGGAAATACAGTGACAGAGTGTGTAAGGCGAAAAGTGTGTATCCCCAAAAATATATTTCCCATAGGAAACCATTAAAATGAACATAATCCGTTCCCAGGTCCCCATAAAACATAATTTTCAACTTTCTAATTTTCTAAGCCTTAAAACGATACAAAATATACCGTACTTTATGTAATGTATGTATGTAATAAATGTGTTTTGGTATTATAATTAAAGAAATAAACTGTACTAATAATAATAGTCTTTTTTTATTTACATTTGTGATGGTCGTTGATGGTTTGATGGAATGGAGTGGCCGGTTTCCTCAGCATTAAACAGCATTAACTCTTTGAACTCTTTGAACAGTAGCCCAAATGGAATTGTATTGTGCCTCTTTGCAATTTTTTTGCTGATGATACTAGTGCAGTGTGTTCGACCGGAAACAAATTCCTTGTGTGTTCTACATACTTGGCAATAAAGATGATTGTGATTCTGATTCTGATGAAGAACGTAACCTTCTTCTTTCACCATCTTGAGGAATGATCCCTTGTAGGTGCTTTCTATGCAATAATTTTACCTAGTTCCTCATCAATTGTGTTCTGTGTAGTTTTTGACGTAAGAAATAGAAATGGAAATACAGTGACAGAGTCTGTAAGGCGAAAAGTGTGTATCCCCAAAAAATTATTTCCCATAGGAAACCATTAAAATGAACATAATCCGTTCCCAGATCCCCATAAAACATGCACATTCCACCATGATGTCCCTGATCCACTGGTGAAAAGGACACATTGATCCTCTCCTCTTTCATCTAGAACTGTTTCGTTCAACAAATATGGTGCAGAAAGTTCTCAAGACTGTCAGTGTATTTTGTGGTGTGTCACATTATTTGTTATTTCGTTTTTGTTGTTGTTGGTTTGACTTCAAGATGGCGCCGCAGGGAGTGGCTACCTTTACAGCAGCTTTTGTATGTTGTTTTTCTACTTCTTCCTTTCCTTTCCTCTTACTTCCCTCACTTTGTTACTGTGAAATGTCAATTTCTCCACTGCGAGACTAATAAAGGCTAATCCAATCCAATCCAATACAAATGTTAAAAAAAAATCCTGAATCTGTGGACGATATGGCTGATTGATCTTTTCATGTGCGCATGTTTGCAGATTGCCCGACAACAGCAGCAGCTTCTGCAGCAACAACACAAGATCAACATTCTCCAACAGCAGATTCAGGTGAGTTATGTTTACTTCGCAGTTCCATTAGAAGGACCATTTTGAAATGATTGGTGGTTTGTTGAAAGGGATTTTTTTCCATGTAAATGCTGTCTGTTAAAACTTGATATTTGTACTCCATTAAAAAAAACAGGGCTTTATTAGTCAATGGAATTTTTTTTTACATTTTATTTTTTTGGCCATAAAAGGCCTGCCAGGCTTTGGATTTGTTAAAGTGATAGATTTTTGCTGAGTTTACCATCAGAATAAAATATTTTGACATTTGGCCACCGTGTTTGCTCATAAAAGGCAATACTACACCACATACGGTACGTATTATATTTGGCTATCAAAGCACGACCTTTGCAAAAAAAAAGGTTGGATAATGAGGATTTTATATTTGGAATCTTTTTTTTTGTTAAACAGTCGAGTTTCCACAATGTTTTTTTTGCAATATATTTGTTCAGAATAAGCATGAGTAGCTGAACTGTTGGAAGGTTGAATAGTCGTTTGGAAATGAGTGTTTTCTAGACTTTATTGCTCAAGATTTAGTGACTTGTTTTTTTTATATTGCCTATATCAAAAAAAGAAAATAAAACTAATACAAAAAAAAATCATGCTTTTTCAAACAGATAAAAACAAACAAGGTTGCTGTAAAAATATTTAAAATAAATTTAAAAACAGACTCAAGTCAAAATGAAAATAGAAACCAACTATGATGAATGTCGTGCGGCGAGACAGCACGCAGGTGGAAAGAGGATACAAGTTCACTCAGCTAGATGCAGGAAGGGTATTGTGAGTTTTCTTTATTTGAAGTTGATATCAGCTTTCAACAGACCACAGGTAACACCGCTCTCCAGCTTGTCCTTTGTCCCTCTTCTTCCTCCTCCAAGAGACTGGCTCAGGCTGGCTTTAAAGGTGCTTCACCTGAGCTTCTGGCCAATCAGGTCCCAGCGGCAATTGGCCATTCCCAGGTGGTTGCAATCACCTTCTCAATCAGTCTAAATCAATTAGTGGTCGCCCAACTCTACTGTTTTGGATGGGGAGAAATGTGCACCTTTCTCCCATCCAAAATCCAGAACACACAAAATTATTTAACATTTCTTTTAGCATCATGACATCATTCACCCCCTCTCCTCAGAGTTCAGACATTCTTGTCAAATAATCAGCAATAACATTTGTTGTCAGGGCAGAGAAAGTCATATGTGACAGGTCCTATTCTCCTAGTCACAGCGTATGGGCCCTGCCACTTTGCCAGTAGCTTACTTGATCCCATATGCAACAATATTAACACCTTCTGTCCAGGGTGCCAATCTCTCCCTGATAAATTCTTGCCGTTATTCTCGCTGGAGATCCTCTTCCAGCTTCTGACGTTCTGCATCTTCCGATTCTTTCTGGAATTCTGGGTTCAGAAACCATGGGAATTGCAGCTTGTCTTAGATGATGAAACTGTGGAGGTTGGGCATGTTAAGTAACCCAACTTGGGAGTTTCTTGTGCGGGAGGAAGGTTCGTTGGCCTGGCTGTTGGAGAGTCAGCGCCCCGGGGCTGCGGTCCCAGAGGAGGATAATGTTAACTAGATCGACTGTCAAATGTCCATTCTTACTTGTTGGGTGCATCTGATCTCTAGATCTGTTCAATCAACATCACCTCTTGTCTGAGTCTTAGGCTTCACCACTGGTTCCATCTCACTCTGCTCAGTTCCATCCTTGGCTTGGCAACTGTCAGACGCCTCATGGAAAAGAAGAACGGCATCTTCTTGGGGCAACTCAAGCTTCTGGTTTCCTTGATCCCCTTCAGAACTCTTCAGTCCAGTTTGATTGGCCCGTGCTACACAACTTCTTCCTCGTCCCACCTTCTCCATCTCGGCTTCCTTCTATCTTTTCCACTTCAGTAAGGCGTAACGATCCCACCTTCTTCATGCAGGGTGAAACGATCCCGCCACTGCCACCAATTGTCGTGCGGCGAGACAGCAAGCAGGTGGAAAGTTGATAAAAGTTCACTCAGCCAGATGCAGGAAGGGTATTGTGAGTTTTCTTTATTTGAAGTTGATATCAGTTTTCGGCAGACCCCAGGTAACACTGCTCTCCAGGTTGTCCTTTGTCCCTCTTCTTCCTCCTCGAAGAGACTGGCTCAGGCTGGCTTTAAAGGTGCTTCACCTGAGCTTCTGGCCAATCAGGTCCCAGCGGCAATTGGCCATTCCCAGGTGGTTGCAATCACCTTCTCAATCAGTCTAAATCAATTAGTGGTCGCCCAACTCTACTGTTTTGGATGGGGAGAAATGTGCACCTTTCTCCCATCCAAAATCCAGAACACACAAAATTATTTAACATTTCTTTTAGCATCATGACAATGAAAAATCTGAAATTGTAAAAGTCATCGTCCCAATACTTTTGACCAAACAGATGAAAGTGAAAAAACCTACAACAAAAACAAAAACCTATCAACCCAGCTACACAGAACACAATTGATGAGGAACTAGGTAAAATTATCGCATAGAAAGCACCTACAAGGGATCATTCCTCAAGATGGTGAAAGAAGAAGGTTACGTTCTTCATCAAGTGTTTCATGTTGAGGAAACCATTCCATCAAGCCATCGACGATCATCACAAATGTAAATAAAAAAAGACTTTATTATTATTAGCACAGTTTATTTCTTTAATTATAATACCACAACACATTTATTATACATAAAGTACGGTATATTTTATATCGTTTTAAGGCTTAGAAAATTAGAAAGTCGGAAATTATGTTTTATCGTGACCTGGGAACGGATTATTCTCATTTTAATGGTTTCCCAAGGTAAATTAATTTTTGGGATACATCCTTTTCACCTTACACACTCTCTCTGTGAAGCAATTAAGTTCGTAAGCCAAGGTATCACTGTTAGAGGAAAAATCTCAAATTGTAAAAGTCATCGTCCCAATACTTTTGACCAAACAGATAAAAGTGGACACAAATGTGAAGAGAAAATTATATGTACATTGGATACTTGCTGTATTCATATTTGACCCTTATACACACACACACACACACACACACACACACACACACACACACACACACACACACACACACACACGCACACATGCGCACACACATGCACACACACACACGCCACCACTGCCTTCTGTCATTAATTTCTTGCCCTCTCTCCTCTTTTCAAACACGTCCATTGTCCTTTCCATCGATTTACGTCTTGTTGTACGCCGGTAATAACAGGGCATGTCCAGACATCACCTTTTATTCTCCGTGCCTCTTTCCAACGCACATGAACGGGTGTGCAGTGACCCTGTAATTGCATCGTTATGGCTGGATCGGCCACCCTCGCATTGATCACCCCCGGCAGCGATTGATGCCCCCCAGCCGTCCTCCCACTCGTCCTCGCTCTTCTTTTCATTCTTTTTTCACTTCATAACATCCCATATTTCACCCTGATAGACAATTTCCGCACTGCATATTGATTTTATGTTGGAATGTGTTGAGTTGTGTTAGATCACAGGTGTCAAAGTCAAGGCCCGCGGGCCAAATCCGGCCCGCCACATCATTTTTTTCGGCCCGCGAAAGCAAATCAAACTTGTTAAATTCCATGATGATTGCTAAAATCTGAGCCAAAATTTCATATTTTTGGATGTCAACCACAATACAAGTCATTATTCTTGACTTCAGATTTGAAAATGAGTTATTCATTAATTTGCTGTGTGCTCTATATGTAATATTTGAAGGGATTTAAACATTATAATGGCTTCCCCAAATTCATAACGGCCCTCGAGAGGAAACCATAACTATAATGTGGCCCGCGGCAAAAAATGACTTTGACACCCCTGTGTTAGATGAAAACATGTTTTTTAAAAGTTTTATGTAAGAAAGCAAATGTAATTTTTCTTTGTCTGATTTTGATCCTTCTCATATTATATATATATATATATATATATATATATCATCGGAACATGTAAGCGTACAACGAGCTAGCTTTCTATCTATTTGAGTTATTCCCGGTTGAGTGAAAGCTGGCGCATGTGGCTGCCTCTGCTCACCCACGGAAAAACATATCGTGTGACTGTAAAGTGACCTTAAGAGTTTTGAAAGGCGCTTATAAAAGAAATGTATTATTAGTATTATTTTGTATTATTATTATTATTAGTAGTAGTAGTAGTAGTAGTTGTTATTATTATTATTATTATTATTATTATTATTATTATTATTATTATTATTATTATTATTATTAGGAACTAGCAGATAGTTGGCAAAGTAAAACTCAGATTTCAGAATGTCCCTGAATGCAACATCTGGTTTCATTGGATTGGATTGGATTTACCTTTATTAGTCTCGCAATGGAGAAATTGACATTTCAGCAGCAAAGTTATGAAAGGAAGTAGAAAGAAAATAATGAAGTAGAAAAACAAAATACAGGAGCCGCTGGAAAGGCAGCAACACTTGCGGCGCCATCTTGAAGTCAAACGAACAAAAAAAAAGACAAATAATATGACAAAACAAAAACGCATAGAGTCATTCATTCTTAAGCACTTTCTGTAACCTCTTTGTTACATGAGGCAGTTCTGGATGAAAGGGGAGAGGATCAAAGCGTCCTTTTCACCAGTGGATCAGGGACATCATGGTGGAATGTGCACGACGATCCGTTATGACTTCTATTAACAATAATACTATACCTCAATTTACGAACTTAATTGGTTCCCAGACAGAGTGTGTAAGGCGAAAAGTGTGTATCTAAAAAAAAAAATTCCCATAGGAAACCATTAGAATGGGAATAATCCGTTGCCGTGTTTACATAAAATATACTTATATATACCTATAATA
The DNA here is from genome assembly GCF_051943395.1 of Hippocampus bargibanti. Classification (NCBI taxonomy): domain Eukaryota; kingdom Metazoa; phylum Chordata; class Actinopteri; order Syngnathiformes; family Syngnathidae; genus Hippocampus; species Hippocampus bargibanti. The sequence goes on along the minus strand of NC_142738.1, from coordinate 5,426,354 downwards.
ATAATAATAATAATAAACTACACACAACATACCTTATTCTATGTATAATAAATGTGCTATTGTATTGTAATAAAAGAAATACACTGCATTGTATCATAAAGTCACTTTATTTACATTTGTGATGGTCATGTATGGCTTGATGGAATGGCGTTGGAGGTCAAAGGTCAAAGGGAATTGCTGTTTGGAGAGGCGCATTACATGAGGACTGTAATTAAAGAAATAAACTGTGCTGTAAAATAAAGTTTTATTTACCTTTTTGATGGTCGTTGATGGCTTATGGAAGGAGAGTCACCTTCCATAAGGACTGTTGTTAACTTAACCTCTGGTGCTGTTCGGTCATGTGCTTCCGCCGAAGATCACTCCGCCAGCCGTGGTGGGTGTGTATTATGAAAGTAGTGCTTATTATAAGGTTTAATTTTCATAAATTTGACGTTTGTAAGACAAAAAGTTTGTAAATTAAGGTGTTTGTAAGTTGAGGTCTCACTGTAATATCTGTCTATATATTATGGATCAGTGCATAGATAGATGGACGGATGGGTCAATGGATACAAAGAAAGAAAGAAAGAAAGTAGAAATTCAGGGCATTTAGAACACTCATCATGTGTGAGAGGAAACTGTGTTTCAGGGCTTGTCCTGAAAGTTTTATTATTACAAACTGAAGATGGATAATATTTATATGTAAGGACACAGAGGGGAAACCTTTATTTCTAAAGTGAAATTTGTGACGTTAAAATGTCTTTCCGGTGTAAGTGGAAGCAGACCAGCTGCCCACCGCCGGCAAATGGGCCTTGGACTGTAGCCATGACGACTGAGCTGTCGGCGTCTGGCAAACACGTGCCATTGTTTCCTCATTGCCGCACACTTTGCAGCACGTTGAAGCAATTCCGGCTCGGCGTGAAACAAGCGGTCCAGCTGAGAGCTCCATAAGAACACGCTGCTAACCTTTCAGGAGACGTTTGTTTGAAAGCCGCTTCGGCGACCGTGCTTCACAGCATGGGACAGAATACCAGTTGTTGCCTCCCCCCCCGCGGTTCGGCGGCACTAATGAAGTCCGATGTAAGCTTTATTAGAATTCAAAAGAGGCGGGGTCCTCGTGGTGAAGAAGAACTTAAAAAAACACAAGAGCTCGTTAACCACATCACACCTAAAGGAGCAGGCATGAGAAATCCAAAGGTCTGTAGAGGGAGTCGGTCGCCCTGGAGATGACAGCGGGTCGAGATTGTCCAACGAGACCGCCGCTTTGATGAAATAGACAGAAACGGAGGCCCGGCACAAATTGAGCAGCTTTTGTTCACAGTTGGAGCGCCTTTCTTCATCTTCGTTTTCTTCATTTACTCAACAACACTCAGTTCATGAAATTAATTAGAATGTGCTGCCTTCAGGAACTTAGTTTTCCAGATAACAACATAGCCTACTCTTTCATGCCCAAATGCTAACTTGTAGAATCTGGAAACAACGGACACTGAGTTACCCCGTGGAGTACCTGTCAATCTTTCGTAGTTTTAAAATTACCTGCAATTTGGCGTTGTGCTAGCAAATGGGACCGTGCTAGCAAACGGCACCGTGCTAACAAACGGGACCATGCTAGCAAACGCCACCGTGCTAGGAAACCGCACTGTGCTAGTAAACGGGACCATGCTAACAATGGCACCGTGTTAGCAAATGGCACCATGCTAGCAAACGGGACCTTGCTAGCAAACGGCACCATGCTAGCAAACGGCACAGTGCTAGCAAATGGCACCGTGCTAGCAAACGGGACCGTGCTAACAAACGGGACCATGCTAGCAAACGCCACCGTGCTAGGAAACCGCACCGTGCTAGTAAACGGGACCATGCTAACAATGGCACCATGTTAGCAAATGGCACCATGCTAGCAAACGGGACCTTGCTAGCAAACGGCACCATGCTAGCAAACGGCACAGTGCTAGCAAATGGCACCGTGCTAGCAAACGGGACCGTGCTAGTAAACGGGACCGTGCTTGCAAACGACATCGTGCTAGTAAACAGCACCGTGCTAGTAAACGGCTCCATGCTAACAACGGCACTGTGCTAGCAATCGGCACTATGCTAGCAAATGGGACCGTGCTAACAAACGGTACCATGCTAGCAAACGCTACCTTGCAAGCAAACGGCACTGTGCTAACAAATGATACCATGCTAGCAAACGGCACTGTGCTAGTAAACGCCACAATCCTAGCAAATAGCAAAGTGGCGCTATCAACAAACAGACACTTGGGTTGTATTTTCGGCTCGGAAAGGTTAAATGTTGACATCAAAATAATGACTTTTTTTTCTTAAGCAGGCTATTTTTCCAATATTAAAAAAGGCCCAAAAAGTACCACCTTAAAACGTAACATGTTAGTTTTTATAACTATATTTTGAGAACTTGCTAGTACCTTCTTCTTTTCCTTTCGGCTTTTCCCTTCAAGGGGTCACCACAGCGAATCAGTGTCCTCCATCTTTAGAGGTTTGATCCGCATGTTGGTTTTGGCCAAGCTTTTACGTCGGATGCCCTTCCTGACACAACCCTCTGTATTTAGCCCGGGCTTGGGACCGGCACAAGAAGACTTATGTCCCTTTGTGGCTACAGAACAAGCAACTCGCTCAGTAAAAGGCTCAAATGTTCAAATATATTAGTTTGCCCTTGATAATGCAAACCTAACTATATTTTGTCTATAAGGCGCTCGCTCAATGAACATCTCTTTTGGCCACTAAAACGCACTGTTTGTTCAGTCGGTCTGCTTCCACTTATCAAATCCAGATGCTGCTCCTCAACCAAGATTCTCAATAGGGATGACCACATGCTACTGTTTGAGCTCCATGGAGACAAGCTTTGTGTGCAATTTGATGGCAAAAAAAAAGTAATTTTATGAACAAATATATACGCAGCTTACGAACGCTTCATCTCACGAACTTTTCGCCTCCCGAACAATAAATTCGTGAGCATATAGTCCCGGCTGACGAACTAGTTTTCAGCAGATGAACACCAAACCACACGGTCGAACAGCGCCACGGTGGCTGGCGGACTAATTTTTGTCACCCCCTTTTTTTTGAGTGCGGATGTGGTTTGTTATCAAGTGTAGTGCTTTTACTATTATGGGACCAAAAAAGATCCCACCACAGGCTAGTGTTAAGCCGAAGAAGGCACAAAAGAAAATTACAGTCGAAAAGAAGAAGGAGATCATCGAAAAACACGAACGAGGTGTGCGTTTGTGTGACTTAGCGTCCCTGTACCAGTATGCTAAGTCGACCATTGCTACCAACCTTAAGAACAAGGAAGCTATTAAGGGTGGGTGTGTGGCTGAGGGTGTTTCTATGGTGTCTCTGCAACGGTCTCAGGCAATAGAAGAGGTTGAAAAACGTCTGTGGATTTGGATTAACGAAACACAGCTAGCAGAGGACAGTGTGAGTGAGGGTAACTCCCTCCCCTCCTCCTGCTCCCACTCCATTCCATAAAGCCATCAACTACCATCACAAAGGTAAATAAAACAACTTTATAATCCAGAACAGTTTATTTCTTCAATTACAATACAATAGCACATTTATTATACATAACATAATGTATATTTGGTGTAGTTTTAAGGCTTATTTATTGAAAATTAGGTTTTATGGGAATATGGGAACGGATTATTCTCATTTTAATGTTTTTGTATTGGAAATGAATGTTTGGAAGATGAACTTTTCGCCTTATAACTTCTGGTAACCAATTAAGTTTGTAAGCAGAGGTATCACTGTACTTTTTAATTGCTTCTGTATGTCAAGTTGGACAGACTGAACCTGCCCACCCGTGAACGGTGAAATTCCGCAATCAACCACACACTGCCCATTTCACCATCCAACAAATGCTCACCGAGCATTTACTACCCGATGACTTGCCAGCCAGGCTGTGATAAAATCCTCCATCTTCTAACCATAGCCGGCCGACCCACCAAACTCTTTTAAAAGCTGCCGTCTTCCTGCTTCCTGATTCTTCTTCTCTTCTTACCTTCTTCTCTTAACACAGGGGTGTCAAAGTCATTTTTTGCCACGGGCCACATTATAGTTATGGTTTCCTCTCGAGGGCCGTTATGAATGTTTAAATCCCTTCAAATATTACATATAGAGCACACAGCAAATTAATGAATAACTCGTTTTCAAATCTGAAGTCAAGAATAATGACTTTTATTGTGGTTGACATCCAAAAATATGACATTTTGGCTCAGATTTTAGCAATCATCATGGAATTTAACAAGTTTGATTTGCTTTCGCGGGCCGAAAAAAATGATGTGGCGGGCCGGATTTGGCCCGTGGGCCTTGACTTTGACACCTATGTCTTAACACATCTTCTGTTGCCAAAAGCTAACGAAAATTCAAACAGTTGTGAGAGTTCAGAGACAAGGCTTTTTTTTACTCGTAAAATTGTTAGTGTGCGCTGCAAAGTTCAAAGTGACCCGGGCTTCCTGTCATGTGGTTTTAAATGGTGTGGGAAGTCAGCAGGGGGGGATGTCCATAGGTTAAAGAAATACTTCCGAAATCCCCTTTTCTTATAGATATGGTTTCGCACGCACGTATCCACAAACACACACAAAAATCACAAGAGCCACTTAATTTCTATTGATCTAATCTTGAAAGTCCTCTTTCCAACATTAAATCTGCTTATGGATCACGGTAAGCAGCATACAAAGGCCCTATCTATCTATCTATCTATCTATCTATCTATCTATCTATCTATCTATCTATCTATCTATCTATCAAGTTATACCTCATCTCGTGAACGCTTTAGCTCACGAACTTTTCGCCTTACAAACATTAAATTCGCGAGAATATAATCTTGGTATACAATCTAGTTTTCGGCAGATCAACACCAAACCACACGGTCGAACAGCGCCACAGTGACAGGCGAACTAGTTTTCCACACCCCTTTTCTTTGAGTGCAGACGTGGTTTGCTATCGAGTGGAGTACTTTTGCTATTATGCGACCGAAAAGTCGACCATTGGTACGTGTGGCTAAGGGTGTTTCTGTGTTGTCTAAGGCAACAGTCTCAGGCAATAGTAGGTTGACAAACTTATGTTGATTTGGATTAACGAAAAGCAGCTAGCAGGGTACATTGTAAGTGATGGTATTATGGCTGAGAAAGCACGGCAACTTCACTCGGATTTCATCAAGAGGCAACTACATCAACAACCATCACAAAGTTAAAAACAACGATTTTATTACACCGTACAGTTCATTTATTTAATTACAATACCATAGCACATTTATTATACATAAAATAAGGTCTTTTTGTGTAGTTATAAGGCTTATTTAGGAGAAAATTCTGTTTTATGCGGACCTGGGAATGAATTATTCTCATTTTTAATGGTTTCTTATGGGAAATAAATGTTTGGCAGACGAACTGTTCGCCTTACACACACTTTCTGGGAACCAATGAAGTTCGTAAGGTGAGATATCACTGTGTTGGGACACCAAAGTACCATAGAGGTAGAGAAACTATCCAATTTATGTTTAAAAATGCTATGTACAAAAATTATATATGCATTTGTCTTGTTTGGGTATTAGTGAGTACCACTTTTCGGCTGACAGTCGTGCGCTTTTGTTCAGGCCATCCCCGTAATGACTCTCATATGTGGCCCATTTCCCTTTAGGACCCACAAAGGCACTCGGGCCCCGACCACAGCGCGCGGGCCGGAGCTAACTGGGCTAATTAATGACTGCAAAGCCACACGCCTCCTCCTCTTGTCGCTCCTCCTTCTGTTTTTCATTTGTAGCTTTTATGCTAGCACTTTCCTCCCGTTCCATCTGATGGTTTTTGTTTATGTTGTATTCTGTTATCATGGTCAGCCCTTGCGTCATGTTTTGAACGTGATTTGTTATTTGAATCGCTATGGAAACCTATAAACATCATTTTGGGGTTTCAGTGACTCACAATTAAAATGGTTCCTCCCACATGCAGAATTATCCTTAAAACGAGAAGAAGAGAAAAAGAAAAAGCATGATGAAATTGATTAGTCAGCCAAGATGTATTTTATTTATGAGAGTAATTTAATACTGGAACGTACGTGTGAGATGACTTGTGCTTTAGGTCAAGGCGTCAAACGTTGCCGCCGTGTTCCACCCACATGCAATGACTAACGCTGTAATGTTGAACAATTTAGGCAACTGCAACATTAAAAATGTGCTTTTGATGGCAAAATGATGTATTTAACAATATCAATGGTGTAACAATTTTACATTTGCCAAACTTTACCAACTATTTACACGGTAGTCGTGGTACTAGTACTTAGTGTGTGCGCGACTTTGTGTACATTGAGCCATGTTTTTTTTGTGTGTATGTCACATCTGTTTCTTCTTCAAAATTGAACTACAGTGATACTTTGGCTTACGAGCTTAATTGGTTCCCAGACGGAGTGTGTAAGGCGAAAAGTGTGTATCCTAAAACTTAAGTTCCGATAGGAAACCATTAAAGTGAGAATAATCCGTTCCCCATAAAACATAATTTTCTACTTTCTAATTTTCTAAGCCTAAAACTACACAAAATCTACCTTATTTTATGTACAATAAATGTGCTATGGTATTATAATTAAAGAAATAAACTGTACTGTATAAAATCGTTTCATTTACCTTTGTGATGGTCGTTGATGGCTGGATGGAATGGATAGCTTTTTGCATAAAGTGCCTCAAGGAGCGAGTGCTCCAAGAGCGTTGTAATCCAAAATACATCATTTAATCATCACATAATGAATCAAACATTTTCAAACAGGTGGAACAATTGTCATTAACTCACTTAATTAATTCACTGCCATTCACAAAATTATTCGGGAATTGAAACTATGACAGTGCGCCATTGCCAAATTGGTTCTGGTATTTTTTTTTTCGTGCTTAGGTGCCGATAAAGTGCTGGCCAACCTTTTGGCAATGTTTTTTTCCCTTCCACGAGGGGGCAGCATTTACCGCTTTGTTCTAGCTTAAGCTTTTGTTAATGCGCTATATAAACCAATATGTATGTATCGCATTGTATTTTGGACATTCACCCCCATTTCAAGCTCATATAACTCCAGACCCATATAATTTAGGAATTAACTCTTTCTTTCTTGATGAAAGAAGAGAGTCTAAGGTTTCTTACGCTGTATTAAATGTTTATGTAGTCCTAAAACTATATATTCTGTGGGTCATGGAATTGGAGTGACAATGACAAAAACCCTGGCACTGGAGAGGACACATTTTTTGCACGTCTGGCATTTCTCTTTGTCTTTTCTGTAATACCATACAATAGCTATCTGGCTGGCTAGCTATTAGCTATCTATTGGCTTGCTAGCTAGCTTTTTATGTATTTGTCTTACTATTCTATTTGAGTTACTTCTAGGTTGAGTGAACGCTGGCGCGTATGGCTGCCGCTGCTCACCCGCAGAAAAAAAACTTATCCTGAACTGTAAAGTGACCTTGAGAGTTTTGAAAGGCGATTATAAATGAAATGTATTATTATTATTATTATTATTATTATTATTATTATTATTATTATTGTTATTATTAAAGAAGATTTTGGTACAGGCAAACAATGGCAAAAACAAAGCAGTCACATGACTCACTCACAGTGGCTTGATTTCACCAAGACTCGTCTCCATTGGGACATCGCCGTCCTCGTTGCCCCCACGCACAAGACAACTAGTAATAGTGTGTCAGCGTAAGTCCACTCGTGTTTAGCAAGGAGAGGCCCTTGTGTTTTCTTAGGGGCCGAGTAGGGCCGGGACCCCCAGCACCTTGTGGGTAAAAGGAGATCTTTGTGTGTTTGAGCTTTCAGTCAGTCTCAACGTTCCCAGAGGAGCACAATGAATAGGGGCTTTTTTTTCAATTTTGTGGTGGTTTTTTTTCTTGGGTCCCATTCGACAGACCTGCATTTAGATTTGATGCCATTGATCAGAAGTATAATAAAAACGGAGGTCCGAGAAAATAAAACGATGTGTATGGAAATGAAAAGATGTTTAAAATTTGTTCAGAATCAGAATCAGAAAACCTTTAAAGGACAACCGACACCATTTTTCTGATTTCCTAACTGACATCAGAAAAACGTTTTATAGCATCTAAAATACCCAAAACACGCAGTATGATATTTTTTTGTCAAATGCAAAACACCAATAAAAATGAGTTAAAGTGTCCCAAAACTACTTCACAATGACCCCGGAAATGGCGAGTTTCAGAAGGTCCCGCCTTCTTGCTCGTGACGTCACACCAGGACGTCTTGCCTTGCTCTAGAATCAAAACAATGGCTTCAGATTCAGAGAAGATGCTTTCTTGTTACTCACCCAGTTATCAATGATTCAAATAGTTCTGATGAGGAAAGCATAAATGTCTGCAATAGATTAAAGAAGACCTTCCGTATCATTTTGAGGCGTCTGGACTCCAATGTAGCGTCCCAGAAAATGCAGAAGATGGCGCCCAAGCTCCATTGGAAATGGGCTGATTTGTCTGCTGGGAATTTGTGTCAACTAGTATCAAATAGTAGTCTTGGTGCAACACACAACGATTCAGCATCGCGTTATTTATGAGTTCTCCTTCTAATTTCGCCATCAACACGAAATTTTCAGACCAAACAAAGTACCCAAAATGCATTGTGTGTCCTTTCTCGTTCAGGGGCGTTCCCTCCGTGACGTGACGTCAGGCATCGTTACCAACTCAAAAACAAGACTTCCTGAACATTCAGCGCGAGTGCAAAAGAAAAAACCTTGCCACAGGCCATGGCCAGCGCTTTATCGGCACCCAAGCATGAAAAAAAAACCTGAACAAATTCAGGAATGGCGCTCAACGTCAAATTTTCAATTCCCGAATAAATTGGTGAATGGCAGTGAATGAGTTAACAAATAAACATCACATCATCATGTTATTTCATGTTCATTGAATGAATCTTTGCCGCTGACCATGACGGCTGGTCTCTCGCAGGTCCAAGGTCAGATGCCTCCCCTCATGATCCCCGTGTTCCCTCACGATCAGAGATCTTTGGCGGCCGCCGCGGCCGCCGCACAGCAAGGTTTCCTCTTCCCACCGGGCATGTCATACAAACCAGGTATGCGCGCACACACACACACACACACACACACACACACACACACACACACACACATGCACACACGCCCACATTCCTGTTTCAATGGGTTTGTGAGGTCTGTATAACTCCAGATAAGGAGTGAGGACCACCGTTGCTGATCAGTTTCGAGAAGAACTAGTGTTACATTTGAACACTAAATGTCACCCCATTTCCCACTTCTTTAAAAAGAAAGAAACAAAGAGTGGACTTGAAACTGAAATAACAGCAGGAGTGAGGTTTCTGAATGGCTACATTCAAGGTCCTCACCCCTGTGGTGAATTTGGTGTAAATATCGTTTTACTTGTTGTGGTATGAACTTTTTCCTCTCATTAACCACGCACACACACACACACACACACACACACACACACACACACACACACACACACACACACACACACACACACACACACACACACACAATAAACACACACACAGTGAATAAAAAGTATGTGTATCCAAGTGAAATGAAAATACACACCAAAAATCATTTTGGTGATGATTTGTGAGGACCTCTCTGAAAGTTTAACATATGCATATATAGACCTTCCAGAAGCCTTTAGAATGAAAAACTTGTGAGGACCGGCCAAAAGGTCCTCACTTGTCAAAAATGTCCTCACTATGTATATGATATAAAATGTTAGTGGTCCTCACAAGACTAGTCATACAAACACAAACACACACGTGCACGCACGGGAAACAATGCGGTGATGAATGCGGAGGAAATAAATGTTTTCTGGATAAACAATCTGCCTCTGACAAAGACAGCTCTTATCAGTGGCACCTCCCATGCTGTCTCTCTCTCACACACACACACACACACACACACACACACACACACACACACACACACACACACACACACACACACACACACACACACACAATGGGAACCCGGTTCACGTTAATGAGGTGTGTCAGGTGAGGAATGTTGTGCAAAAGAGTGGAGAGATTTACAAGGCACTCAACAATACATTGGACACAGCCCAGCCTGGAATGTCATGTCTCTTTTCTTTTTTAATACGTGCTGAAAGCTGCGCAAAATATCTGCAATGTGAAACATGTCACACGGTTAACATATAACAAAAAATATTAAAGCATTAAAAAAACACACACACATACAAGGTTGCTGAACATATGCAGTAGTGGATGCATCAATGCAGTAATAATAATACATTTCATTTCTAAGCGCCTTTCAAAACTTTCAAGGTCACTTTACAGTCACAGGATACGTTTTATCAGTGGGTGAGCAGCGGCAGCCACACGAGCCAGCTTTCACTCAACCCGGAAGTCACGCTCACATAATATAATAATATTAATATGATAATAATACATTTTAATTCAATAATAATACATGTCATTTATACGTGCCTTTCAAAAAAAAAGCATTCTATAATGTCATCTTGAGACAAGTGGAGAATTCTGGAGCAAAATGTGCTTCCTAATTAAAAAATAAAAACACACTTGCAGATGAATGCACACATACACCTTATACACACACACACACCTTATACACACACACTCACACGCTAATACACACTCTCACAGTACACACTGCCTTGAGAACGCACACATCATAAAGAAATAGACTGATGACATGGCTCTTGCCAGAACAAAAAAGTCAATTAAAGGTATACACACACACATAGACACACACACACATATGTACGCTATCAATGTACACATTGGTTCAACAGTACGTATGTCTGAAAGGTGATTTGGAAAATCACCAATGGTCAATTGAAGATATGCTGCAAACAGATATAAAATTATTCACACACACACACACACACACACATTACTGTTTCAATGGTTTTGTGAGGTCCGGATTACTTCAAATAAGGAGTGAGGACCACTGTTGCTGATAAGTTTAGAGAAGAACTAGTGTTACATTTGAACACTAAATGTCACCCCATTTCCCACTTGAACTTCTTTAAAAAGAAAGAAATAAAAAATGGACTTGAAACTGAAATAACGGTAGGAGTGAGGTTTCTGAATGGGTACATTCAAAGTCCTCACCCCTGTTGTGAATTTGGTTAAAATATCGTTTTACTTTTTGTGCTATGAACTTTTTCCTCTCATTAACCACGCACACACGCACATAAACACCCAAAGTGAGTAAATAGTGTGTGTATCCGAGTGAAATGAAAATACACACCAAAAAATCATTTTGGGTGAATTTGTGAGGACCTCTTTGAAACTTTAACAGATGCATATATAGACCCTCTAAAATGAAAAACTTGTGAGGACCGGCCAAAAGGTCTTCACTTGTCAAAAATGTCCGCACTACGTATGGTATAAAATGTTAGTGGGCCTCACAAGACTAGTCGTACACACACACATGGCCGAATGTACACACATGCGCACACACACAGGACTAGATACGACTACTACTATCACCACTAAGTAGTGTACAACTACAGTAAAGTCTCGTTATATCGATATTCTCGGGAGTCCGAAAAATATCGATATAACCGGGACTATCGATATATCCGACCCTGCGTGCATAGAAATAGTATCGATATAACCGGGACTATCGATATATATCCGATATCGATATAATGAGACTTTACTGTAGTTTGAAAAGTTTTGTAAATCACTAGTGGCGGAAAAAGCAACACAAGTAGCAAATACCCACAAAGGTATACACACCTCTGTTCACTATCCAGCCTGTGCATTTTTGGAATATTCCTCGCTTTCCTCCAGGTGTTCCACCATTTGGAAAGATTTCCCCCTACATGAGCGCACTTGTCCAAAGAGAGGCAAACATTATTATTATTATACTTTTTTTTTTTTTTAAACGGTAAGGGGTGGTTGTTAAAAAGCCATTATTAACTGGAACAAAAGCTCGGACATGGAAAGCCTTTTAGAGTCCAACCTCGGGAGAATGGAGTGTAAGTGGGAGGTGTATATGGAATTAAACCGGGATATGAATATAAACATGAAGCCACTGTGTTCTCGCTACAGGTGACAATTACCCCATGCAGTTCATTCCTTCCACAATGGCGGCGGCGGCGGCGTCCGGGCTCAGTCCACTTCAGCTGCAGGTGACACACCACACGGACACACACATATCAGGCCACTAGAATTTCAGGGGTCATTTTAATGCAGGAGATATTGATATTTTCGTTAGAACATAAAGATCACAATCAGAATCATCTTTATAGATGAACGAGTTGTAATAAGCAAAAGCAAAAATATTTGGTAAATTGCACATTCTTGTATTACCGATACCTATGCTCAGAATGAAAGCCTCAAAGAACAATACAGTGGGACCTTGGCTTACGAACTTCCCAGACAGCGTGTGTAAGGTGAAAAGTGTGTATCCCAAAAAATCATTTCCCATAAGAAACCATTTAAATGAGAATAATCCGTTCCCAGATCTCCCATAAAACATAATGTGCTACTTTCTAATTTCTAAGCCTTAAAACTCCACAAAATATACCTTATTTTATGTATAATAAATGTGCTATAGTTTTCTAATTAAATAAATAAACTGTACTGTATAATAAAGTCATTTTATTTACCTTTGTGATGGTCGTTGATGTCTTGATGGAATGGAGTGGCCGGTTTCATCAGCATTAAACACTTGATGTGGAACGTATCCTTCTTCTTTCACCATCTTGAGGAATGATCCCTTTAGGTGCTTTCTCTGTGATAATTGTATCTAGTTCATCAATTGTGATCTGTCTAGCTGGGTTGATAGCTTTTTGCATCAAGTGTACAGATGACTTGTGTGGGTTATTTGTGGAGCCTGATTGATGGGATCTTTAACCTTCCAGTCTACACTCTGATTTTGAACCCATTTCAAAGTTGAAATGGGTCCAAATTTCACTGTTTTCTATCCATTTTCTCACCATTTTACTTGTTTTTTTTTCACTTTTTCACTTTTTTTGTTTCAAGCTCTATCCTCTCCCTTTCGTGTGTGTGTGTTTTCTCATACTCTCTCTCTGTCTGTCTGTCTCTTTAATGTTTAACCGCCCCCCACATACACACACACACACACACACACACACACACACACTGCTGGGTTCTTGACCAATCACGTGGCTTTAACTGAAGACGCCATTTTGTTTTTTTGAGAACGGCCTCACTCTCTGTCTGTAACCCAATGCCCCACTGCTGCGTTCTTGACCAATCACGTGGCTTTAACCGATGACTGGGGGCGGGGAATAGAAGACAAAAAAAAGTCAGCTGCCATTTCCTTATTTGGAGCACGGGCTTGTTCACGAACGACACATCACTCATTGTGGCTGCTCCGTGTGTATCCCGAAAAATAGTTTGTATGCCAAGCTAATTTTTTCATGAATGTAACGTTTGTAAACCGAAAAGTTCGTAAGCCAACGGGTTCGTAAACTGAGGTCCCACTGTAATGCTAATTTAAAACCCGGAGGCGTCGGTTGTCCTTTAAAGGACAAAAAAAAAATACTTACAACATTGTGCCCACAAATAGGAAATTAGTTGCCCGAAGTCATAAAAATCCGCACGTCCCAAAGGAAAATCATTTGCTGGGGGAAAAAAGTCAAAATTCAAAATTATTTCTTGAAAAATAATTGAAGATTTGGCTGTTGTCGAAATGACACTTTTTCTTTGCATGCCATTTAATTGAACGAACCACGAAAATTGCCAATATGAGGAGCTCTTGGGATGTTGTTTTGGAATACCTCGGTGTTAATGTTGATAGTGTTGGCATGCATACATTTTTTTTTCTGCTAAAAAAAATGCTCGTAGTTGAAAGAGTAAAAAAAATGGTTAACTGCCTTGACCTCGACATCACATAAAGACCGCTTTACATTGATTGAATAAGCGACGTCCTCTCTTCTTTACATCCTCGTTTGAAAAGAAAATTGCAGACAAAGCAAACAAAAGCAGCCTCTCAGAAAATTACAACATTCCCGCGACAGAACAAGTGCCTAAAGACGACGCATTTAAGGCACTGTTTCCATTTAGATAAAGAAATATTAACCCGATAAACAAAACCACTTGGCACAAGCGCACCCCTGAGTTCAAGTGGTGCAATACAGTATGTCCGAAAGAAATAAAGAAAGAAATAAAAAGAGAAAAGACACTCTTATTGGGCCTGTTATCCGTTTGCTTGACATAATAACTATCCCGCGTCTACCCGCTGCATGAAACCACTCAACCGAATGCCAGGTCAAGGCTAACTGGCTTCATGTCAAGGAAAGAAAGATGGCTGAAAGAAAGGGTTTACAGCCTGACGGCTGTCTCTGCCATCTTTCCTGTGCTTCTTTGAAGTCCGTGTTGTTAAACATCCTGTGAAGGAGGTCGGCGATAAGACAGGAAGAAGAATAAAGAATAGTAGTGCTGCAATGACATAGGGGGGCTACTAGCTGAGTTTTCAGGGAACAGGTGGTCTGTATCCAGAGTGTCCTAAATAAATACGGTGATACCTTGGCTTACAAACTTAATTGGTTCCCAGACATAGTGTGTAAGGCGAAAAGTGTGTATCCCAAAAATTAATTTCTCATAGGAAACCATTCAAATGAGAATAATCCGTTCCCAGGTCCCCATAAAACATAATTTTCTACTTTCTACAACCGACGCCTCTGGACAAGTTATGTCCATAATTTGTAAAATCACTTCAAATGACTTCCACTCAGCGTATTTTATAAAGATTCCACGGCATATAGCTATATTTTACGTTGTAAGACTTGCTATGAATATTCAGGAAGTCTTGTTTTCGAGTTGATGATGATGCCTGACGTGACGTCACGTCAGAAATGCGCCCCGACCGAGAAAGCGACATGCATTTTGGGTACTTTGTTTGGTGTGAAAACTTGGTGTTGATGGCGAAATTAGAAGGAAAAAACATAAATAACGCGATGGTGAATCGTTGTGTGTTGCACCAAGACTACTATTTGATACTAGTTGACACAAATTCCCAGCAGACAAATCAGCCCATTTCCAACGGAGCTTGGGCGCAATCTTATGCATTTTCTGGGAGCTACATTGGAGTCCAGACGCCTCAAAATGATACGGAAGGACTTCTTTAATCGATTGCAAACATTTATGCTTTCCTCATCAGAACTATTTGAATCATTGATAACTGGATGAGTAACAAGAAAGCATCTTCTCTGAATTTGAAGCCATTGTTTTGATTCTAGAGCAAGGCACGATGTCTTGGCGTGACGTCACGAACAAGGGGGCGGGACCTTCTGAAACTCGCCATTTCCCAGGTCATTTTGAAGTAATTTTGGGACACTAACTCATTTTTATTAGTGTTTTGCATTTGACTAAAAATATCAGCCTGCGTGTTTTGGGTATTTTAGATGCGATCAAATGTTTTTCTGATGTCAGTTAGGAAACAAAAAGGTTGTCCTGTAAAAGATAGATGTGCCAGTGGAATAATAAAACAAATAATCAGAACCCCTAAATAGAGCCCAACAAGGTGTTTTTGGGCCAGTAATAGAAATTAAAGCGCCTCTAAAAGTCAAATCAAATCCTGGAAGAGTTAAGATTGACTGCAAAAAAAGTTGATTTAATCACTGGAGTCATTGTGATTTAAATCCTTGCCGTGTTTCAAAACATCGGCTATTCTTTTGTGCGTGTGCCAGCAAGCTCGAGGAGCGACAGGTAACACGCGAGCGACCGCTCTTTTCTCATCCGCCCGTCAGACAAAAGCCTTTCGTTGCGATGAATCACGACAGAAGGAATTCCGTCCCTCCCGAAAGCGTAACACCTGGACGGGCAATTCATCACGCACTTTACTGCCGCTTGACACCTGCGCGGGGAGATTAGCACTTAGCGTTAATGGTTATCAGAGCGTATATTTCTAAAAGGCGGAAAATGCTTGGCATTCTGTCGTATGAAAACAAAACAGAAAATAAGACACTTATTGTCGCATTGTTCTTGTGGATCAGGGTTCTCCTTAGCTACTATTGACACAGGACAGTCAAAGCGCTACCAAAGCAAAGACGTGGCGAAGGAAACATGAATGAGAGAGGAAGCGTTTAATCATTGGCTCAAAAGTGAGTTTGTTTACGAGGTAGCAATTATGACAGGAATGTTTGCGAGGTGGCAGGCCGGCGGCGCATGTTTGGACCTTGTTGTCAAAACAATAGCCGTTGTCACAAATACTTTGTCGTGCAAAAACAAGCACACAAAAAAATATTTTGCAGGGTTATTACGGTATTTATTAAGGGAAGGTGTTTATACAAATTTTCTGGCTAATGTAGCATAGCATAGAACGTTAGCCTTCGCATAAACCGCATTATGAGAAGGTTCCCCGCTTAGCGAAAAATGGGAATATGCTGATGCTGATTGCCGTAAAAAAACAAGCAAACAAAACAAATACTTTGGTGGGTTATTACGGTATTTATCAAAGGGAGGTTGTTTATATTAATTTTCTGGCGAATGTAGCGTAGCATAGCACGTTAGCCTTAACATAAACCGCAATTTGAGAAGGTTCCCCGCTTAGCGAAAAACGGGAATATGCTGATGCTGATTGCAGTAAAAAACAAGCAAACAAAAAAATACTTTGCAGGGTTATTACGGTATTTATTAAAGGGAAGTGGTTTATATTATTTTTTACTGTCGAATGTAGCATAGCATAGAACGTTAGCCTTCACATAAACCGCATTATGAGAAGGTTCCCCGCTTAGCGAAAAACGGGAATATGCTGATGCTGATTGCCGTAAAAAAAAACAAGCAAACAAAACAAATACTTTGCAGGGTTATTACGGTATTTATTAGGGGGAGGTTGTTTATATAAATTTTCTGGCTAATGTAGCATAGCATTGAACGTTAGCCTTAACATAAACCGCAATTTGAGAAGGTTCCCCGCTTAGCGAAAAACGGGAATATGCTGATGCTAATTGCCGTAAAAAAACAAGCAAACAAAACAAATACTTTGCAGGGTTATTACGGTATTTATGAGGGGGAAGTGGTTTATATTATTTTTTTTGGCTAATGTAGCATAGCATAGACGTTAACCTTAGCATAAACCGCAATTTGAGAAGGTTCCCCGCTTAACGAAAAATGGAAATATGCTGATGCTGATTGCCGTAAAAAAACAAGCAAACAAAAAAAATACTTTGCAGGGTTATTACGGTATTTATGAGGGGGAAGTGGTTTATATTTTTTTTTTGGCTAATGTAGCATAGCATAGAACATTAGCCTTCACATAAACCGCATTATGAGAAGGTTCCCCGCTTAGCGAAAAACGGGAATATGCTGATGCTGATTGCCGTAAAAAAACAAGCAAACAAAAAAATACTTTGCAGGGTTATTACGGTATTTATGAGGGGGAAGTGGTTTATATATTTTTTTTTGGCTAATGTAGCATAACATAGACGTTAGCCTTAGCATAAACCGCAATTTGAGAAGGTTCCCCGCTTAGCGAAAAACGGGAATATGCTGATGCTGATTGCCGTAAAAAAACAAGCAAACAAAAAAAATACTTTGCAGGGTTATTACGGTATTTATTAGGGGGAAGGTGTTTATATAAATTTTCTGGCTAATGTAGCATAGCATAGAACATTAGCCTTCACATAAACCGCATTATGAGAAGGTTCCCCGCTTAGCGAAAAATATGCTGAAGCGGCGCCGCAGTGGTCTTGATTGACGGAACCGCAGCCTCGCCACCATTTCATGCTCGGGTCTCACTCACGACGCGTTCTTCGAGGGATTTTGACAGCCCGCAAAGGCTTTCCAATCAAAACAAGTGGCGTGACATCACAGGCTTTGTTTCAAGCAGCGGTGAGGCTCCGTTTTCAGTGTATGATTGATATTCGAAAAAAAAAAGGATCTAACCGCCATTATTGCAGTTTTGACTACGAGGAAATTGGATCTGCCAATCCTGGAGGGGAAGAGTGGGGGTCTTTTCAACTGAGAGGGGGATTAGCGTATAAAGACAAGATGGAACAGATGCGAGAGGAAGAAAAGTGAAAGCGTGCAGACGGACACTATCAAAAACCGTCTTTGAGTCATATACTCTAGCTAGTTAGCACGTGAGGCTAACTAGCGATACAGTCTCGCTAGTTATCACACAGAGCTAACTAGCTATAGAGTCTTGCTAGTTAGCACGTGAATCTAACCAGCGATACAGTCTCACTAAAATTACAAATATATCTATAAGTTTGACAAAACTAGATGATCAACAAAAATATAACACTTGAAGCTAACTAGCGATACAGTCTTTCTAGTTAGCACGTGAAGCTAACTAGTGATACAGTCTCGCTAGTTAGCACACGGAGCTAACTAGCGATAGAGTCTTGCTGGTTAGCACATGAATCTAACCAGCGATACAGTCTCACTAAAATTGCAAATATATCTATAAGTGTGACAAAAGTAGACTATCAACAAAAATATGGCAAATTAAGCTAACTAGCGATACAGTCTTGCTGGTTAGCACATGAAGCTAACTAGCGATACTGTCTTGCTAAAATTGCAAATATATCTTTAAATCTGACAAAAGTATACTATAACAAAAATATAGCACAACATTTCTAAATAGTAACCCAACTGTATAGGGCCTCTGCAATTTTCATGATACTAGTGCAGCTACTAGTGCAGTCTTCTTCCGGAGACAAATTCCTTGTGTGTTCTACATGGCAATAAAGAAGATTCTTATTCTGGTTCTGGTGAAACTAACTAGCGATACTGTCTCGCTAATTAACACGTGAAGCTAACAAGCGATCCAGTCTCACTAGTTAGCATGCAAAACTAGCTAGTGATACAATCTCGCTAAAATTGCAAATATCTCTAAGTGTGACAAAAGTAGTTTATCAACAAAAATATAGCATGTGAAGCTAACTAGCTATACAGTCTCGCTAGTTAGCACATGTAGCTAACTAGCGATAAGTCTCGCTAGTTAGCAGGTGATGCTAACTACTGGTACAGTCTCGCTAGTTAGCACATGTAGCTAACTAGCGATAAGTCTCGCTAGTTAGCAGGTGATGCTAACTACCGGTACAATCTTGCTAGTTAGCACATGAAGCAAACTAGCTATACAGTCTTGCTAATTAGCACGTCAAGCAAATTTTCCTTGTTGGCAACTTATATATAACAAATGTGACTTTAAAGCACAACAAAAGCTGCCTGATACGAACCAGTGTAGAGCAGAGAGCCTGAATTAGCACAGATGCTAACAGAAGCTTTAACATCTATTTGAATGACTTTATGTCTTTCAGCCACCTTCAGCCACTTTCCGCTTACAATCAGAATCAGGATCCCTAATATTGACCAAATATGTAAAAAAAAAAAAAAAAAAAGATTTTGGCTGATAGTTTAAGCCACGCGAGCATGACAGCAAACGAGCAAGCCATTTTTCCTAGTTTTTTTTTTTCCTGTTGCTACCAAATCTGCGGCGAGTAGACTAAACTCTTAACTACTCGGCTCGACAAGGCCAGCCTGCTCATCGCTGCTTTAGCTTCAATTAGCGCCTGAATCACGTGTTTATTTTCCTTCCGACGAATGAATGGCCTTTTCAGGGGCCTCCACTTTGCCTCCTGGAAAGTTAAGAAAAAAAAAAATAACCCAAACAACACTTTGACCAATCATCACAATATTATCACACTTGTGAAATCGCCGAAATGAGATCCAATGCGGAGCACATTTCCAATACAGTGATACCTTGGTTTACGAACTTAATTGGTTCCCAGACAGAGTGTGTAAGGCGAAAAGTGTGTATCCCAAAAAATAATTTCCCATAGGAAACCATTAAAATGACAATAATCCGTTCCCAGGTCCCCATATAGCAACATGTTCTACTTTCTAATTTTCTAAGCCTTAAAACTACACAAAATATACCTTATTTTATGTATAATAAATGTAATACGGTATTATAATTAAAGAAATAAACTCTACTGTATAATAAAGTTGTTTTATTTACCTTTGTGATGGTCGTTGATGGCTTGATGGAACGGAGTGGCCGGTTTCATCAGCATTAAACACTTGAGGAAGGTAGCCTTCTTCTTTCACCATCTTGAGGAATGATCCCTTGTAGGTGCTTTCTCTGTGGTAATTTTACCTTGTTCCTCATCAAGTATTCTGTTTAGCAGGTCTGTTTAGCAGGTTATTTGTGGAGCCTGATTGATGGGATATTTTAACTTTCCAGTCTACACTCTGCTTTTGAACTGCTTTTGAACTATCAAAGTTGAAACGAGTCCAAATTTCACAGTTTTCTATTCATTTTCTCACCATTTCACTTTTGTTTTTCTTTTTTCACTTCTGTTTTTTCTTTTTTTTGTTTCAAGCTCTTTCGTCTCCCTTTCGTGTGTGTGTGTGTTTTGTCACTCTCTCTCTGTCGTCTGCTTGTCTCTTCAGTGTTTACCCCCCCCCCCCCCCCCACCCCCTCACTGCTGCGTTCTTGACCAATCACGTGGCTTTAACCGAAGACTGGGGGCGGGGAATAGAGGACAAAACAGTCAGCTGCCATTGGTTTTTAGGACAACGGGCTCGTTCGCGAACGACACATCACTCATTGTGGCAGCTCCGTGTGTATCCCAAAAAAATAGTTTTTATGGCATAGTAAAATTTTCATAAATTTAACATTCGTCAACCGAAAAGTTCGTAAGCCAAGGGGTTCGTAAACCGAGGTATCACTGTACTGTTCTTTTTGTTGCGTATCATTGTGGGCATAGGGTGGCATCAAAATGTGACTATCATTCTGAGTATCAAATAGAAGCTGAAAATTAATTTTGCCACAAATAAGAACTTGATATGAAATTAGGTGGACATACGATGCACCCCCAAAAAAAGTCTTGAGGACCCACAACCGAATATGAACATGAAGTCGGCCATTTTACTCTAAAGCAGCCATTTTATTTTTCCGGAAGCATTTCATCTGAGTTTGATGATAACGTCGAGAATTCACCATAAAAACGGCTTTACTTTGAATGGTTTCCACTCGCAGCCGTCGTGGCAACCAAAGCTTATTTTGCGCAAGCGCCTCAACGTGGGTGTTCTAAAGATATAGTTCAGGAAGGACTTGGTTTTTGGATGCGAATTAAAGTGAAACAATTGCCTCAAACTGTGAGCAGGACGCTCGTGTTGAGTGACTTGTTGATGTATGATTTGGTGTGTACATGTGTGCGTGCTTGCGCGTGAGTGGGTGGCAGGACGAAAGGGGGAAAAAAAAAACAGACCGACACTAACAATCTATCGTTTTTTTTTGGCTTTGTTTTTTTTTTTTTCTTTTCCTCGCAGCAGCTTTACGCCGCCCAGCTGGCAAGCATGCAGATCTCGCCAGGGGCCAAGATGGCAGCCGTCCCGCCAGGGTCGTCCAACGCTTCCGGTCCGTTGTCGCCTTCCGCCCTCAAGAGTGAGAAGCGAGCGTCGAGTCCCCTCGTCAAAGTCAAGGTGAGTGTGAAAATCCCACTTTTTTTTTGTCGTTTGACTTTTTCAATTCCAATTAAATGTCATCACAAACATACGCACGAACTGAAAAGTGACACTGGCGCTAGCTGCTGTTTGGCGGCAGGCCAGACCTCTTCACTGTTCAGAGAGCGCACGCCTTGTCTTTATTTGACGACCAAGCGCTATAATGGAAGCCACATGTGTATTTGTGTGTGTGTGTGTGTGCGTGTTTTTGTGTGTGTATAGACGTATATGTGTGTGTGTGGGGGTTAGCAGCTGCGAGTCACAATGAGCGCACGTCAGCGCTCACCACAGTCAAACGTTAGCGTAGCGCCGTCTGAACTCCACGCCAGACACTCGGCACGCGCACAACCACACACAAACACACACACACATACACAAAACACACACACACACAACCTACTACAGTGCCCCCAGAGTCTAACAGAAGCACATAAAGATGCCTTATAGCCACACAAAAGCTTTGTAATTTAATCAACATTTAAAATGGCAATGACATCATCAAGTGTGCAAGTACATTTTAATGCGAGTATTGCAGTACTCCCAAGAGCTCGCAAAGGAGTGTTAAAATAATGTGAGCATTACTAAAGTATAAATTAGAAGTAAATAAAACACAAACATGCTTTCATTGTTTATTTATCAATGAAAAGGTTTATTCTATGCCTATCTTCAAGCCATGCATCCATCCAATGATGGGGCAGAAAGTGCTTAAAGGACAACCAACGTCTCCGGACAAGTTGTGTCCATAATTTGTAAAATGGCTTCAAATAACTTCAACTGAGCGTATTTTACAAAGATTCCACCGCATAGAGCTATATTTTACGTTTTAAGACTCGCGCTGAATATTCCGGAAGTGTTGTTTTTGAGTTGGTGACGAGTCCTTACATTACGTCACTGAAGGAACGCCCCTGACCGACGCAGGACGCATTGTAGCAGGACGCATTGTAGCAGTCCTACCATTACGTCAATGTATTTTGCTGTACTTGTTTGATCTGAAGACTTTGTGTTGCACCAAAAAGAGGCAGAAGAGGGCGACAAAGCTCCGTGTAAGGAATTAAGAAAACGGCCTGATTCATTCCAAACACGGAGCTTTGTCGCCATTTTCTGCCTCTTCTTTGGTGATACATTTCCAACCCCTATTGCCTCAAAATGGCACGGAATGAATTCTTTCATCGATTGCAAACATGTATGCTTTCCTCTTCAGAACTATTTGAATCATATTCATAACTGGATGAGTAACAAGAAAGCATATTCTCTGAATCTGAAGCCATTGTTTTGATTCTCCAGCAATGCAAGACGTCTTGGGGTGACACCACTAAGAAGGGGGCGGGACCTTCTAAAACTGGCCACTTCCTGGTTCATTTTTTTTTTTTTTTTGCAGATTTTGGACACTTTAAGTCATTTTTATTGGTGTTTTGCATTTGACTAAAAATATCATAGTGTGTGTTTTGGGTATTTTAGATGCTATAAAACGTTTTTCTGATGTCAGTTAGGAAACAAAAAAAGTGATGTCCTTTAAGATTGAATGACTGTCTGTGCCCTCTGTGTTGTGTCATATTATTTGTTATTTACTTTTTTTTTGTTCTTGTTTTGACTTCAAGATGGCACCGCGAGAGTGGCTGCCTTTACAGCAGATGCTGCATTTTGTTTTTCTACTTCTTCCTTTCCCTTCCTCTTTCTTTCATAACATTGTTTCTGTGAAATGTAAATTTCTCTACTGCGAGACTAATAAAGGCTAACCCAATCCAAACCAATTTCATTTCCGGTCAGTTGGAGGAAGGCTCCACACAGCCGCTCAACCTGTCAGCCCGACCTAAGACATCGCCGGCGTCTCCGACGGCTCAAACGCTGTTCTCGGGTAACAAGAGCAGCCCCAGCGGGGCCGCCAAGTCCCGCATCCCCAGTCCGGTCTCTGCCATGGGCCACAATGCATCCTTGGGTAAGGTATACCCCTAGAAAAGCCAGTTTTTGACATTTTATTCACATGCTTTTCATGAGTAGGTCTGTGAATTAAAAAAAATGCAGAATTATTAGCTGGAAAGACAGGAAGTTTGTCATTTTGGTTTGACACAAAGAAGTAAAACTCCTCCAAGGGATGTGGTCTGATTGCGACCAAATTTAATCGCGTACAAAAGACAAACCGGCAACACTAGAATGCAAATCATTTTGGTTTTGCTTCTTTGTGTGTGGGCAGAAGATGGCGGTCAAGTTTGATGACTCACCTTTGGTCACTACGACCGCTGAGAATTGATGGAAAATGTTGCCCTTAAAGGACAACCGACGTCTACGGACAAGTTGTGTCCATAATTTGTATTTTCCAAAGATTCCACCGCATATAGCTATATTTTATGTTTTAAGACTCGCTCTGAACATTCAGGAAGTCTTGTTTTTGATTTGGTGACGAGTCCTCACGTGACGTCAGAAAAGGACCGCCTCTTGACCGTAAAAAAGACGCATTGTAGCGTCTTTCCATCACGTCAATGTATTTTGCTGTATTGTTTTTTTTTGAAACCCTTGTGTTACATCCAAAAGCCGCCAGCCGAGGGAGTCAAGCTCCATGGAAGGAATGTATCAGCCTGTGGAAACGGGCTGATTCATTCCTCACAGCTCGGTGGCCATTTTATTGCCTCTTTTTGGGCGAGACATTCCCCTCCGCCCGTTTGCCTCAAAATGACACGGAATAAATTCTTTAATCGATTGCAAACATTATTTGTAAAATGGCTTCAAATGACTTCTACTGAGCGTATTTTACAAAGATTCCACCGCATATAGCTATATTTTACGTTTTAAGACTCGTGCTGAATATTCCGGAAGTCTTGTTTTTGAGTTGGTGACGAGTCCGTAAGTGACGTCACTGAAGGAACGTCCCTGACCGAAAAAAGGACACATTGTAGCAGTCCTTCCATCACGTCAATGCTTGTTTAATCTGAAAACCTCATGTTGCACCAGAAGAGGGCGTCCAAGCTCCATATAAGGAATTTATCAGCCTGTGGAAACGCAATACACGGTCATGTCTACAAGAGGTCGCCAATTTCTTCTGCCTCTTTCTGGGTGAGACATTTACCCCCAATTTTGCCTCAAAATGGCATGGAATAAATTATTTAATCGATTGCAAACATGGATGCTTTCCTCTTCAGAACTATTTGAATCATATTCATCACAGGATGTGGAACAAGAAAGCATATTATCCGAATCTGAAGCCATTGTTATTATTCTCCAGCAATGCAAGACGTCTTGGCGTAACGTCACGAACTGGGGGCGGGACTTTCTGAAAATGCCCAATTCGCAGCTCAATTTTTTGCAAATTTTGGACACTATAAGTCATTTTTATTGGTGTTTTGCATTTGACGAAAAATATCATACTGCGTGTTTTGGATATTTTAGATGCTATAAAACTTTTTTCTGGTGTCAGTTAAAAAACAAAAAAGTGACGTCGATTGTCCTTTAAAGAGCACTACGAATGCAATTTAACGGACTTTAAAAACTAGACTCTGGACTAATCAGGCACCCATTTTTATTTTATGATCCGATTTGTGCTCTCAAGAAATTCCCCGGTGCCTACTCGCTGGCAGAAACGTGTCATCAATTACCGAGCGTGTCTCCACAGCTAACAATTGGCAACATCAATGAACCTTAGCTCTGTTTTACTCTGATGTTTGCATGCCACATTCGAAACAACAACCCACCACCAGCCAGGGTGGCACGTGCCCAGTAGACTCGCAGACACCTCGGGGTGTGTTTTACTGGAGGTCGGGGCCCTGTATTTAGCCCTCCATGAAAAGGCTGCCAGCGGAAACAGTGAAATCCACCGCCCGTTAATTTGCCCGTTTGTTTTTTTTTTTTTTAAAGCTTCCTCACATTATTGTCTGCCAGGGCCCAGACCTTTTTTATGAGCCTACCTATCTGTTATCTGTTATTAAGGCTAATCTAAAGCCTCTCATTGTCCCCCGCAACCCCGCTACCGCCGCTCAGGAAAACATTTTCACCAGACGGTGCTATTTTCTGCGCCCATTTTAACGGCCACCCAAGCGTTTAGGGCTTCCTTACTCGTCTGCTAATTAAAACAGTCACGGCGACGGAAACTTTGGCATCCTTTTATTTACCCGCTTCCTTATTCTTTACATGTACATCTGGGAAACGCGTAAACAAGTAAGCCGGAAACTTTCAGGAACATTGAGTGACCGCGACAAAGATGTTAAAGTTAAAAGACACAATTTAGCACATTCAAGGCACTAATGGTATTTTTCGAGCGGTTTCCCGTCAGGTTCTGCATTCCGAAATTCTGCCATTCCGTCTCAAAAGGTTTATTTGATGTTTTGGTTTTTGTCATTGTTAAAATATGTACAGTTGTACTTTGAGATTTGAGCGACGGCTTATTTTTGAAGAGCTGACATCGCAGCTAAAATTCACTATTAAATAAAACATGACACACGTGTTTTTAACTGTATAGCTTCAATTAACAAACAAAGAAAAAAAGTGCAACAGATGGAACAGAAAAACTTAACCTGTGACTGTAAAGGGTCCTTAAAAGTTTTTTAAAATGAAATTTATTATTATTATTATCATTATTATTATTATTATTATTATTATTATTATTATTATTATTATTATTATTATTATTAGTAGTAGTAGTAGTAGTAGTAGTAGTAGTAGTAGTAGCAGCAATAGTAGTAGTAGTAGTAGTAATAGTAGTAGTAGTAGTATATACAGTGATACCTCAGCTTACAAACTTAATTGGTTCCCAGAAAGTGTGTGTAAGACGAAAAGTGTATCTTCCAAACATTAATTTCCCATAAGAAACCATTAAAAATGAGAATAATCAGTTTCCATGTACTCATAAAACATAATTTTCTACTAAATAAGCCATAAAACTACACAAAATATACTTTATTTTATGTATAGTACATCTGCTATTGTATTGTAATTAAAGAAATAAACTTGAAGGCAAAGGACATCTGCCTGATTTTAGTTCTTCAAAAATGAACTAATCTGAGTGATTTGGTTCAAAAAATAAATAATAATAATTATACATAATAATAATAATAATAATAATAATAATAGTAATAATAATAATAATAATAATAATAATAGTAATAACAATAATAGTAATACTACTACTACTACTGCTACTACTACTACTACTAATAATAATTGTAATAATAATAATTTAATATTATAATAATAATAATATAATTATTTATATTATATTATCTATAATTATTATAATATAATAATAATAATAATAATACATTATTATTATTACAATAATAATCTAATCTAATCTAATATAATAATATAGTATAATAATAATAATAATAAATTATTATTATTATTATTATATTATAATAATTATATATATAATATAATATAAATAATTATATTATTATTATAATAATAATAAATTATTATTATTACAATTATTATTATGGGCACATAAAACTAATTTTCACACCTCCATCTTAGACATCCTCTCCAGCCTGAATTCCACAGCTCTATTTGGGGATCAAGATGCCGTGATGAAGGCCATCCAGGAGGCCAGGAGCATGAGAGAACAGATCCAAAGGGAGCAGCTCCATCACCCGCAAGGACCTCCTGTTCCAGCACCTCCACCGCCACCACCTCATCATCATCATCATCACCATCATGCTGCACCACTTGGACACCAAAATCTGGAGGCCAAACTGTCGGCGTTGAGCAGCATGAACCTCAATAACGGGAACAAGGTGAGCCTTGTGGTCACATTGTTTTTTATGGAGGGTGGGGAGGGGTTAGGGGGGTCTTTGTGGAGTCATTTTACCACGTTTACACAAGATAAATGATAGAATGATGCGCCTTTCACCCCATCTGGCCGCATGTGTTTGTTTATTCTTGTGGATCGTTTGCGCCGTTGTGGGAGTGAACACAGCCGGCCAGTAAAAGCAGCTCTGCTTCATTTCAATTTGAATTTAACACCTTTTTTTGCGAAAGTAAGAAAATGAAGAAAACGGAGCCCTTTATGCCCAATATATTGTCACCCCGTTCGACAATCATTATCATTATTACTATAATATATAATAATATGAATATATTATTGTATTATAATAATAATAATAATAATAATAGTCATCATTATTATTATTATTATTATTATTATTATTATTATTATTATTATTATTATTAATTATTATTATTATCATTAGTAATAAAAATCACCAATTATTATTATTATTATTATTATCATCATTAATAATAATAATAATAATAATAATCACCAATAATAATGATACTAATAATAATAGTAATTATTATTATTAATTATTATTATTATTATTAATAATAATAATAATAATCACCAATTATTATTATTATTATCATTAATAATAATAATTGGTGATTGGATTGGATTGGATATGCCTTTATTAGAATAATAATAATAGTAATTATTATTATTATTATTATTATTATTATTATTATTACTATTATTTATTATCTATGTACAGAATTTACATTTGTGTCTATTTTGATCAAATTATGCGAATAATGTTTGTGAATTGTTCCAGAATCAGAAAGCCTACAACTCATTCACTGCCATTCACAAATTTATTCGGGAATTGAAAAGCATGACATAGATCGAGCGCCATTCCCGAATTTGTTCGAGTTTTGGTTTTTCTTGTTTGGGGGCTGATAAAGCGCTGGCCGTGGCCTCTGGTAATGTTTCTTTCCCCTTCCAAAAGCATGACCCTTTTTTTCCTATGTTAACTCTTTTTTTCCTGCTTTAGCTGTTGTTAAAGCGCTATATAAATCAATATGTATGTATTGCATTGTATTGTATTTTGGACAGCCGCCCTCATTTCAAGCTCATATAACTCCAGACCCATATCATTTAGGAAAAAAGTAGCCGTTACAGAAAATGAGGCTTTTGGACATGATGTTTGTGTGCTTCTGTCACGGAGCTTCAATTTGACGCGTGGACAATGTTAACTAAGAGCTGAAAGTGATCTCGCGCAAGCGTGTGTGTGTGTGTGTGTGTGTGTGTGTGTGTGTGTGTGTGTGTGTGTGTGTGTGTGTCAATCTAGCCGGTGCGCAGACAAGAGGCCTGGCCAGTGAACGGCATTGTGGAGTATTGCCTTACGCTTACACTGCTTCCAGCTGGCTCGCGGCTGCTGAAGACGATTGAAATAGCCAAACGTGTGTGTGTGTGTGTGTGTGTGTGTGTGTGTGTGTGTGTGTGTGTGTGTGTGTGTGTGTGTGTGTGTGTGTGTGTGTGTGTGTGTGTGTGTGTGTGTGTGCGCGCACACGCTTGTGTATGTGTGTGTGTGCTTACTCGTATGTCATTAAAAACCTCCCCGAGCCCACTTAAGAGAAACGCTGGGCCATTTTGGGAGCCGGCGGCTTAACTGTTAATGCTATTGTTAGCGCCGTATCGCCGAACCCGTGCAGGAATAATGACTTTTCTTCACGGTTGCTTACGAGTTGATACAAAAGGTGAGTTTCTGAATAATACAACAAGCGGGTGGTGATAAGCGAGACGAAAGAATGAGCAAGCACCCGCTGCCCGCCCTTTGTTACGTCTATTTTCAATTCACTCCGTTATCATTTCTCACGATCGCGACACACGCTACCCGCTACCTGCTCTAACTACCAAACATAGACCTATTTTGTGTCAGCAGCCTCCATCTTGGAATCGCTCTCCACTAATGACCAACACGACAAATCGTGATTCGCTCCCTAATCTTAATCTTCTACTCAAAAGCTGTGCTGATCCCAACGCAGCCCTGTTTTAGTCATTTTGGTGGTTTATAACCTTGAATTTTGTTTGAGTCATGAGCGAGTTGATAGATTAAAAATAGATATAGATTTGTTTTTGATATTTACATCTATTCATGACTTTTTGCATTTTTATTCATTCATTCACTGCCAGGCAAAAATGTGTCCACTCCAGTGCCAGGGTTTTTGTCATTTTCACTCAAATTGCAGGACCCACAGAATATTGAGTTTTAGGACGACATAAACATTCTACGCAACATAAGAAACCTTAGAATCTCTGCTTTCATCGGGAAAAAAAAGTTATTTCCTAAGTTATATGGGTCAGGAGTTATATGAGCTTGAAATGGGGGCAGCTGTACAAAATACAATTACGATACATACATTTTGGTTTATATAGCACTTTAACAACAGCTGAAGCTGGAACAAAGCACTAATATGGACAAAAGGCAAATGCTGACCCCTCGTGGAAGGGAAAAAAAATTTGACAGAGTTCTGGACAGTGCTTTATCGGAACCAAAGTAAGAAAAAATAAAACCCAAACATATTTTGGAATGGCGCTCTACGTCATATTTTCAATTGCCGAATCTTGACATCACTCAAAAACATAAACTCGACCATAACTTCGGAAAGATACAGCGAGTCGACGGCATTCTGAGTGCAAAGTTAACATATTTGAAGTGTGTTGTTTTTGTGAAATGTTTTCAAAGGCTAGCTAGACCTTTGTGAGCATATTTTTTTTAATTAACGCATGCTTTAATTGGCTTCCTTCGCAGCCAAAGTGTCCTTCATCACATTTCATTAACGGACGCTTTGTTTAGTCAACTCACTCAAGTCTTTTTTCTTATTTATTACATGTATTTTATTTTTTTGTGGTGGGTCCTTTTTTTATGTCTTTTTTTGCTCTCATTCATACGCGTTACATAGTGTAGCATGTGTAGGGTGGAAGCAGGGTCTTCGCCGTTAGTTGATTTTAAAGCCTCACAACTTTTTTCACACTGAAACTTTATTTATTTATTTATTGGTTTATTTAATATTTTTCTGCAAATTAACTTTTTATTGACAAAAAAAAAAAAAAAAAATACATTCCGGGCGATGCTGGTTGATACGAGTTGCAACACGTCAAAACCAATCTCAAGATGCCATGAAAATGTATATTTCTCTATTTATGATTAATATAGGAATGGTTAATATTGCAATTTTATGCTTAAATTAAATACAGTACACATGTACAATTAATTCAAACATTTAAGACAAACTTACATGGTACATTTAATCATACTAATTGTAACTCTGTTGATTGTTATTATATGAGCAATGTTGAACAATTAATAATATGATAATAATAGTTATTATTACATATTACATAATTGCTATTATTATATATGATAATAATAATAATAATAAATAATATCATATCATATCATATATCATATCATATGATCATATCATATATCATATCATATGATCATATCATATCATAACATTAATAATAATAATAATAATAATAATAATAATAATAATATAATGATAACAATAATATTAATATAATGACAATAATAATAATAATAATTATTATTATTATTATTATTATTATTATTATTATTATTTTATTATAATAATAATAATAATGCATTGCTAAGTAATTACTATTAGTAATATAATAAATATATATGAACAATAATAACAATAGTAATTGTTATTATTATATTCTCAATTATATATTATAATAATAATGCATTAATAATACTTAATTATTATTAATATAATAAAAAATATGTATTAACAATAATTACAATTATTATTATTATTATTAATATTATTATTGTTGTTGTTGTTATTATTTTATTTATTATTATTTTTATTATTATGTGTGGCAAACCATGAAGTGAAAAACCGCAAGTAAAAATAATAGTAATAATAATAATAATAATAATAATAAACAAATATCACAATAATATTCAGAAAAAGGGCTAAATGCAGGCAAGAAGTGTCATGACAAAATTATTTTTAAAATGTTTGCATTACCTCTAGGCAGAGTAGCGTCTACCCAATATATTATATTTTCAAATAACCGGGGCATCATTCCAATCATCACATTAGCGAATCCATCTTTTTGGCTCTCCGCTTATCCACTGAATCAATTTCCATTCCTCCGTCTTCTCATTTCGACTTGTGTGCTGCCTTTGTTAGGCGCTGGCTTCCTTGCGGTGAGCGCGGCACTGCCCGGGCACATGTTCTGCGGCCGCCCTGATTACAGCCCCGTCGCGGTGCTGACATTGGCCCTCAATACACACATGCACACAAACACACACACTTAAACACACACTTCTATACGCCATGGCCCACAAGTTCCAGCCTCTGTGCCAGCATGACTTCACCCGGCAACCATCTCTTGCGTCAAACAAAATGCCTCTGTCACCAGAAAAAGGAGAAGGAGGGACGGTAGGAAGAAGAGTAGCGGAGCGTGTCCATGTTCCCCACCGCACTTTTGTCATTTTAGCCGCCTCTTGGCTTCTCCAAGTGCATGATGGGAACTTCATATTAGATCCTAAGAAAGACCACGGCGGTGTATGAACACGAGCCAAATCAACCCGGCAATTAGTTTTATCGTCGTTACCATCAAAGACGTTGAAATTAGAAGAGTCCAAGCCCTAAAAAAAAAATACACAGCGGGGAAGAAAGTAAAGAGATGTTTCCGTGGAGATTTTAGGAGGGATTTTGGACAATAATCCGAATGAACGCGTCAATCAATAAAATGTTAATGTAGTACAGTGACACCTCGGTTTACGAATCCTCTTGGCTTACGAACTTTTCGGTTTTCGAACGTTAAATTTATGACAATTTTACCTCGGCATACAAACTTTACCTTGGCATACAAACTTTTTTTTTGTACACTGAGCTGCCTCAATGAGTGATGTGTCGTTCGCGAACGAGCCCGTTCTTCTAACAACAACAAAATGGCAGCCGACTGTTTTTGTCCTCTATTCCCCGCCCCCAATCTTCGGTTTTTGTGTATGTGTGTGCATGTGTCCTTTAACTGACATTGGAAAAAAAGATGATATTTTCTGACTGATGTGAAAAACATCTTGGAGTAAGTTCTTGACGGTTTTTATTTTCCGGCTTCTCCACAGGAGCGTCTGCACTACGAAACGCTGAGCCACCATCTGGGAAAGCTTGGGGAGGATGCTGGGAAGATGGTGCACCGAGTCATTGACCTGACCAGACCGGAGGATCTGGACGGTAAGCCATGACTTACTTGTTATTCTTGTGCGGCATCAAGGCTTACAAACATGACTTAAAAAAAATAAAATAATAATAATAATAATAATAATAATAATAATAATAATACATTTCATTTATCAGCGCTTTTCAAAACTCTCAAGGTCACTTTACAGTCACAGGATGTGTTTTTCTGTGGGTGAGCAGCGGCAGCCACACACGCCAGCGTTCACTCAACCCGGAAGTAACACAAATAGAAAGCTAGCTAGCTAGCTAATAGAAGATAGCTAATAATAAGAATAATACATTGTATTTATTTATAATAATAATAATAATAATAATAATAATAATAATAATACATTTCATTTATCAGCGCCTTTCAAAACTCTCAAGGTCACTTTAGAGTCACAGGATCAGTTTTTCTGTGGGTGAGCAGCGGCAGCCACACACGCCAGTGTTCACTCAACTCAAGTAACACAAATAGAAAGCTAGCTAGCTAGCTAGCTGATAGAAGATAGCTAATAACAAGAATAATACATTGTATTAATAATCACCTTTCAAAACCCTCTGGGACATAGCTAATAGCTAGCTAGCCATAACATAAACAATTACATCACTTTTTTTTTTTGTTTTTGGATGTGGGTGGAGCTTTGGAGATGAGTGTGATGACTTGTCATTGGTTCAGTTGTACAGTCCAGAATGTTGATTTGAGAAAATTCATCACTAAAAACCAGTTTCCCTTACCAATATAAAATTTGGTAGGAGTGTCTATCATGAGAAGACCCACCAAAAAAAAAAAACAACAACTAAAGATTAGAATTTGGCTTTGCCGGAATAATAAAAACAAAATGTTCAAGTGCTTTCCTTGTTGACATTGAACTGTTTTGTTTAGTTCTGCTTTGTTAAGCTTGACAATAAATATTTGTATTGGTCGAATACCTGAATGTGACTCAAGTCACGCTCTCGGTGCGCTTTTCAGCGCCAATGGCACACCAACCTTATAAGGCTCCAACACATTTGACATTTTTTTTTTCAGCATCGGAAAATACCGTGACTGTTTTTGGGGGGTTTAAAGCACCAATGAGATACTTTGGAGTCCAATTAGTGGCAACTGTATTTTCTTATTGATACTGAATACAGAGCAATGATTCTATTTTAAAATGGATTGAAATATTCTTATACAGTAAAGTCTCGTTATATCGAGATTCAAGGGAGTCCGAAAAAATATCGATATAACCGGGACTATCGATATATCCGACCCTGTTTGCATGTAATTTTCTCCGTGCGTGCATAGAAATAGTATCGATATAACCGGGACTATCCATATATCCGATATCGATATAACGAGACTTTACTGGATTTTGAAGTGTGACCAAAATTTTGGTCCATTGGCTCACAAATGGTCATTCAGAGGTGGATTATCATTGGAAAAGTATCAGAGTTAGAAAAAAGTGAAAGAAAATCTGTTTAAAGTAGAAATACTGCTTGGACTTCTTAAAGGACAACCGACGCCTGCGGACAAGTTGTGTCCATAATTTGTAAAAATCACTTCAAATAACTTCTACTGAGTGTATTTAAAAAAGATCCACCGCATATATCTATATTTTACGTTTTAAGACTTGCGCTGAATATTCCGGAAGTCTTGTTTTTGAGTTGGTGACGAGTTCGTACGTGACGTCACTAAAGGAACGTCCCTGACTGAGAATGGACACATTGTAGCAGTCCTTTTATCACGTCAATGCATTTTGCGGTACTTTGTTTGGTCTGAAAACTTTGTGTAGCACCAAAAAGAGGCAGAAGATGGCGACAAAGCTCCGTGTAAGGAATTAATCAGCCCGTGCTACTTACAGGGAGCTTTGTCGCCATCTTCGGCCTCTTTTTGGTGCTAATTTCCCGCTCCCAGATAAAATGGCACGGAATAAATTCTTTAATCGATTGCAAACATGTATGCTTTCTCTTCAGAACTATTTGAATCATATTCATAACTGGATGAGTAACAAGAAAGCATCTTCTCCGAATCTGAAGCCATTGTTTTGATTCTCGAGCAAGGCAAGACGTCTTGGCATGACACCACGAACAAGGGGGCGGGACCTTCTGAAATAGGCAGTTTAAGTCATTTTTATTGGTGTTTTGCATTTGACTAAAAATATCAGCCTGCGTGTTTTGGGTATTTTAGATGCTATAAAACGTTTTTCTGATGTCAGTTAAAAAACAAAAAGTGATGTTGGTTGTCCTTTAAGTAAGTAAAAAGAAAACAGTTAAATGTGCATACAGTACAGTACATAAAATGTTTAATTGTTATTTACTGGATAGACGCCAACCATTTTTGAAAAAAAAAAAAACAATTCTAAACCAAGCGTAAGCTAGCATTAGCTCAGTTTTCACACTTATTTTGCTTCCTTGGATTCATAATATTTTGTAATATTTGCTAACGCTTTCTAGGTTTCTCCACGTTGCTCCTTTTAACTCATTCACTGCCATTCACAAATGTATTCGGGATTTGAAAATATGACGTAGAGCGCCATTCCCGAATTTGTTCAGGTTTTGTTTTTTTATGCTTGGGTGCCGATAAAGTGCTGCCCATGGCCTCTGGATATGTTTTTTTTTCTTTTCCGGAAACTGTAAAATTACCTTGAGAGTTCTGAAAGGCGCTTAAAAATGAAATGTATTATTATTATTATTATTATTATTATTATTATTATTATTATTATTATTATTAACTCATTCACTGCCATTCACAAATGTATTCGGGATTTGAAAATATGACGTAGAGCGCCATTCCCGAATTTGTTCAGGTTTTGTTTTTTTATGCTTGGGTGCCGATAAAGTGCTGCCCATGGCCTCTGGATATGTTTTTTTTTCTTTTCCGGAAACTGTAAAATTACCTTGAGAGTTCTGAAAGGCGCTTAAAAATGAAATGTATTATTATTATTATTGTTATTTAGTTTTTTTTGTTCTTTTGACTTCAAGACGGCGCCGCGAGAGTGGCTGCCTTTCCAGTAGCGCATGTATTTCGTTTTTCTACTTTCATTCCTTTCATCACTTTGCTGCTGTGAAATGTAAATTTCTCCACTGTGAGACTAATAAAGGCATATCCAATCCAATATCCAATTATTATTATTATTATTATTATTATTATTATTAACTCATTCACTGCCATTCACAAATGTATTCGGGATTTGAAAATATGACGTAGAGCGCCATTCCCGAATTTGTTTGGGTTTTGTTTTTTCATGCTTGGGTACCAATAAAGCGCTGGCCATGCCCTCTGGCAATGTTGTTGCTTTCCACAAGGGGGCCGTATTTCCTTATTTTCCATGTTAGCGCTTTGTTCCAGCTTTAGCTGTTTTTAAGGCGCTATATAAACCAATATGTATGTATTGCATTTTATTTTGGACAGCTGCCCCAATTTCAAGCTGATATAACTCCACAACCATGTAATTTAGAAATTAACTTTTTTCTGATGAAAAAAGAGCATAAGGTTTCTAATGCGGCATTGAATATTAATGTAGTCTTGGAATTCAAGTGACAATGACAAAAACCCTGGCACTGTAGTGGACACATTTTTGCACATCGTCTGGCAGTGAGTGAGTTAATAAAAATGTGTTAAAATGAGTTTAAAAAAAGTCAGGAATTGATGTAAATATCGAAAACAAATATAATTTTTTTAATGAGTTAATTATCATCATCCGCCCGTCTGGAATACGTGATCCTAATTTGGGGAGACATCACACAAAATCACTTTGTGGAGTTTATCAATGGAGGACAATGTTGTATTAACAGTGTTGAAAATGGATTGATGAATAAAGAAATACATTCTGTATCTATTTTATTTCTTCCCAGGAAGCAATATAGCGGAGGCTCGCGTGTTCCGGGAGGCGCGCGGGAGGAGTAACAGTGAGCCCCACATCAAGAGGCCCATGAACGCCTTCATGGTTTGGGCCAAGGACGAGCGTAGAAAGATCTTACAGACCTTTCCGGATATGCACAATTCAAACATCAGCAAGATCCTCGGTGAGCGTGTGCTATTGTCTGTCATTTTAATGCTTTCAAAACCAGTCTCCATATTGTCTTAACTTCATGGTTGACCGGCTAGAGGTTAGCTAGCGGTTAGCTAGCAGTTAGCTCGCGGTTAGCTTGCGGATAGCTAGTGGTTAGCTCAATGCCATCTTAGCTTAGCTATCTTTGTGAGTTCCAGGTCTCAAAAAATTAGCCACTTGAGTCGCATAACCAACCGAAACAACACATACACACACCTGATTTTACTTTATTTGTTTGTAAAAATGCTTCTGTAGTTGTTTCATAAGCCAGTGAACCAAATGACTCCATTGGAGGAGGTCATTGGAACCACGGTTTGTTTAGAGCAGCAATATACGCTGTTTGTATATGTACAATGAACGTCCTGCTGACATCATAACACAGCTGGGCTCGTCTCCATTTTTATTTGTAGTTTTTTTTTTAACCGCCGGCATTATAGTGTGAGGTCGTTCGCTTGATGATAAACATTGATAAACGTTTGTCCTTTGGATTGTCCGGTACGAGATTCTTTTTAATAGCTGTTACAGTTAGCTTCGTTTCATTTTAGCATGTGGCTTTAGAATTCCAAACTCAAACGATGTTAACAATCAATCATCTGTTTTCTTTACAAAAATCGATACAAATAATAATATATTTCATTTACAAGCGCCTTTCAAAACTGTCAAGAACACTTTACAATCACAGGATATTTTTTCTGCGGGCGAGCAGCGGCAGCCACACGCGCCAGCGTTCACTCAACCCAGAAATATCTATTTGCCTACATTTATTCTGAAAGAATCCACATCACTTCCTGATCAATTAGAATAGCCTTTTTCTTTAAATTTATTCTGAAAGGGTCACACCGCTTCCTGCTCAGTTAGTAATGCGTTTTTTTCCTAAATTTATTCTGAAATGATTCCCATCATTTCTTGCTCAGTTAGAAATGTCTATTTGCCTAAATTTGTTCTGAAAGAATCTACATCACTTCCTGCTCCGTTAAAATAGCTTTTTTCCTGACATTTATTGTGGAAGGGTCCACATCATTTCCTGCTCACTTAGTAATGCGTTTTTTTCCTAAATTTATTCTGAAATGATTCCCATCATTTCCTGCTCAGTTAGAAATGTCTATTTGCCTAAATGTATTCTGAAAGAAACCACATCACTTCCTGCTCAATTAGAATAGCCTTTTCCTTACATTTATTCTGAAAGGGTCCACATCATTTCCTGCTCAGTTAGAAATGCGTTTTTTCTTCCAAAATTTATTCAGAAATGATTCCCATCATTTCCTGCTCAGTTAGAAATGTCTATTTGCCTAAATTTGTTCTGAAAGAATCTACATCACTTCCTGCTCCGTTAAAATAGCCTTTTTCCTAACATTTATTGTGGAAGGATCTACATCATTTCCTGGTCAGTTAGAATTGCGTTTTTTTCTTAAATTTATTCTGAAATGATTCCCATCATTTCCTGCTCAGTTAGAGATGTCTATTTGCCTAAATTTATCCTGAAAGAATCCACATCACTTCCTGCTCCGTTAAAATAGCCTTTTTCCTCAAATTTATTCTGAAAGGGTCACATCACTTCCTGCTCAGTGAGAATTGCGTTTTTTTTTAATTTATTCTGAAATGATTCCCATCATTTCCTGCTCAGTTAGAAATGTCTATTTGACTAAATGTATCCTTAAAGAATCCACATCACTTCCTGCTCCGTTAAAATAGCCTTTTTTCCTGACATTTATTCTGAAAGGATCCACATCACTTCCTGCTCAGTTAGAAATGCGTTTTTTCCTAAATTTATTCTGAAATGATTCCCATCATTTCCTGCTCAGTTAGAGATGTCTATTTGCCTAAATTTATCCTGAAAGAATCCACATCACTTCCTGCTCAATTAGAATAGCCTTTTTCCTCAAATGTATTCTGAAAGGGTCCACATCACTTCCTGCTCAGTTAGAATTGCGTTTTTTTTTTAATTTATTCTGAAATGATTCCCATCATTTCCTGCTCAGTTAGAAATGTCTATTTGCCTAAATGTATCCTTAAAGAATCCACATCACTTCCTGCTCAGTGAGAATTGCGTTTTTTTTTTTAAATTTATTCTGAAATGATTCCCATCATTTCCTGCTCAGTTAGAAATGTCTATTTGCCTAAATGTATCCTTAAAGAATCCACATCACTTCCTGCTCCGTTAAAATAGCCTTTTTCCTGACCTTTATTCTGAAAGGATCCACATCACTTCCTGCTCAGTTAGAAATGCCTTAGCCACACAAGTTAAGATGTGCATACACTGACCCCGTCTTTCCGTCTGTTCTTATTCTTTTTTTCTTCTCCAGGTTCCCGCTGGAAGGCGATGACCAACCAGGAGAAGCAGCCGTACTACGAGGAGCAGGCTCGCCTCAGCAAAATCCACCTGGAGAAATACCCCAATTACAAGTACAAGCCGCGGCCCAAGAGGACCTGCATTATTGACGGCAAGAAACTACGCATCGGCGAGTACAAGCAGATGATGCGCTCGCGCCGTCAGGAGATGCGGCAGTTTTTTGTCGGGTGAGTCCAGAAAGGACTAAACGCTCTGCGACCGGGCCGCCACGAAAACCGACACTTATGATTGTTTTAATGTATCTATCCAAAACAATAAATCCTATTTCTGATTTGGTCCCAACAGGCCTCAGGCCCCCCTTCCCCTGGGCACAAACGCGGGCGGAATGGGCGTTTACCCGGGCGCCATCGCCGTGACGACGGGCGCCACCTCCTCACCCCACCTGACCTCGGACTGCTCCAGCAATTCGGAAAGCCCCGAGCCGACCGTGCCGGTCATCCAGAGCTCGTACGACGTCGTCAAGACCGAGGCCACCCTGGACGTCCCCGGACATCCCGCCAACGGCGACGACGACACGGACGTGTACGACGACTACGAGGACGAACCCAAGTCGGATTACAGCAGCGAGCAGGAAACGCGGCAGGACATCAGTGCTAATTGAGCGCGCTCACAAAATGGAGGACAACTTTATCGACAAAGGGCCGGCGACAACACAGGCATCACTTTTTTTTTTGGCACCCCGCATGCATCGATTCTTCAGCAGCTATTTGGTCTTAAGTGTTTTTAAAAGGATTGAGCTTGTTTCATTGTTATTGTTTTGATTGTTTTTATGACTTTATTATTATTATTAATATTATTATTATTTTTAATTTACCGTCTTTTTTGGGGGGGACGGGCAAACTGCTCAATGCCCGAAAAAAAAAAAACTCTGGACTGGCACAACTTGAAATTCAAAAAGTTTTCATATTAAAAATAATAATAATAATAATTCTCTTATTATCTTATATAGTTCGTCTGTTTAGGCTCTCAGTCGTACAGGAGTGTTCCATCGATGAAAAGGTTTCTTCGGCCGTCATCTGTACTTCTTTGAAGGTGTCGGACGTTTCACTCCTCATCCGAAAAGCTTCGTCAGCAAACTAAAGTTGTGCTGGTAAATCTAGCTCTCTCTCTCTCTCTCTCTCTCTCTCTCTCTCTCTCTCTCTCTCTCTCTCTCTCTCTCTCTCTCTCTCTCTCTCTATATATATATATATATATATATATATATATATATATATATATATATATATATATATATATCCAGATATGTCCAGACGTGTCCAGACGTGTCCAGACGTGGCGGTGCCAACCTCTGCTCTGATAGGTCCCTGCTCTAAGGTTGGGGGGGGGCAGTGGACTACTCCCTGAAGCTAATATGACTACATCTTTTGTTCTGATTACCCAAAATTATCAAGTTTTACATAAAAACCTTTAACTAAATCGCCATGGTGGTTTGAGTTTTAATTTGGATCGTGGTTTCAACAGACTTCTTCCGTCGTTAACTCATAGGCTTGGTCATGCTGATGAGGTGACACCAGAGCGAATGGGGCAATCAGAGCCAGAACATTCGAGGTAATCAAACAGAACAAAAGAAGTAATCAGATTGGCTCCAAGGAGTAGTCCACTGCTCCCCCACAAATTTAGAACAGGGCATTCCATTTGGGATATATATAGGGCCAGAGTTACCAGCACAACTTTAGTTCACTGACGAAGCTTTTCGGATGAGGAGCGAAACGTCCATTTTATATAGTCTTACATTTCAAACACACACAGCACATCAAATTTATTATTATTATTATGCTTTCACAATACAGGTAACATCCGACTTGCAACCGAGTTCCGTTCCGACCAAACGGTCGTAAGTCAAAATGGTCGTAAGTCGAAATACTTTCAAAATGTTGAATAGAGACTCGGAGGCTAAATGACTCGCAAACTGGTGCCTGGCGTAGAATACAAATTTTAAAAATAGGGTCGTAAGTACGGATGGTTGTAAGTTGAGCCGGTCGTAAGTACGGGTAGTTGTAAGGTGTGCCGGTCGTAAGTCGGATGTTCCCTGTATTATTATATCTATAACCCAGCTCAGGTATGATGTTCCAGCTTGTGAATGTGTTTTTGTTTGGTACGATGACAGAGGGAGCAATTCCCGTCTGATGCGATTTTAGTTCTTCTTCTCTTGATTTTTGTTTTTAATTTCGCCAAAAAAAATGTGCCAAATCGACATTCACATTCACTAGGTATGGCGTAGTCTTAACTTTTACAAATGCTGAAAAAAAAGTCTCAACATGTTTAAGCTTCTCAGCACATCGACCCCACCCGCCACCCCCCCCCCCCTACCCAGAATTCCTTGAGGCCAAACGCCATTTTGTCAACATTTACAATTCATTCTGCTTGATGGCGCTACTGTAGGATGAGAAGATTTCTCATCACTGTATTTTCTTCATTTTTTTTTCATAAGTGCAAAAAAAAAAAAGGATTTTCTGAAATATTTCAGCCTAGGGTAGGTGTTTATTATCTTTATTTTTTAAGTAATTTTTCTACCTGCCGTATATATTTGGACGTAATTTATTAAGATAAACAATTGAGGGAAAGGAGTTGCTCAGTTTGTGTTTTAAAGGACAACCGACA